>NW_009721182.1:95663-160224 GCF_000703405.1 Apaloderma vittatum
GTTTTCTACCTGCAGTCTCCGCTCTCCAAGCCTTGCTCTCCAGGAACAGTCTCTTTGTTGTCATGCTGGCAGCCTGCAAGCTTCTGCAGCCCATGTGCCCCTGGCTCCCCCCGCCTCAAATGCCTTTTTTGGTGGAGCTCGGGGGCTCCGATGCCCTTTTTGATGGAGCTCGGGGCTCCGATGCCCTTTGTGGTGGAGCTCGGGGGCTCAAATGCCCTTTTTGGTGGAGCTCGGGGGCTCAGCTGCCCTTTTTGGTAGAGCTCGGGGGCTCAGATGCCCTTTGCGGTGGAGCTCGGGGGCTCAGATGCCCTTTGCGGTGGAGCTCGGGGGCTCAGATGCCCTTTGCGGTGGAGCTTGGGGGCTCAAATGCCGTTTTTATTGGAGCTCGGGGTCCTTCCTTTCTATCCTCAGCAGATGGGACTTCTGACTTGCAGGTCAGATATCTAAAAATCTTCTTCTTGTAGGAGGTTTCCCTCTCTGCAAGTAGGCACCGATGACCCCTACCTTCCCCGGATGGGGTAACACCATTCTCCTTTATGACGATAAGACCATGACCTCGCACTGGTTTTTATTAGATGTCTCATGTGGTTTTTCTTTTGTGTGGAGGCACAGAGAAGCCTGGGGAGGGGCATAGTGGGGAGAGAACCCAGGAAAACCTCCGTAAGTGTGTTTAGAGGGATGATATTCCCACACGGGGCTCTGTTTGACTGGTGGGAAACGTCTTCTTCACTGATAGTAGCTGGTGCAAAGCACACCGCCTGCAGCTTTTTATTTTAATGTAGACATCCGAAAGTGACTGTATGATGGAGGGAGAAAGGGAAAGGTTATGTGTCTTCGCAGGCCCAAAATGGCAGTATAATGAATATAAAAGCTATCCTCTCCTCCTCTAATATATTCACTCGCTATTCCACCCTCTTTTCTAGTGACTGTAAACAACATTTGTCATCAGCAATGGGCTACTTTTCATTATAAAACTGATCTGGAAACTACATTTTTATTTCACGTACATCAGCGGCGACGGGAGAAGAAACAGACGAGGGGAAAATATATGTCGCTAGCAGGAGAGGGACCTGGGACAAGTGTTGCTCGTGCAATTCTAGGGATCATTCATAAGTCTGGCCTCCAAGACAGAAGATGGTCTAATGCCTCATTAAATCCTACTGAGCCAACCATGATGTATCATACCCTTTCAATCTTCAACTAAGTAATGCGGTAAAAAAAAACTAATTTGCACATGTTTAATGCATTCATTAAGCTATTAGTCTTTCAACAAGAGATTTAATAGCAAATTAACAGTTTTTATGAAAGAAAAAACAACAACAAAACTCCCCACTTAGTAGAATTACTTTTGTGTCAGAGCACAATGCAGGGTAATGGGCAATTAGGGGGTTCAGGGAGGAGGATGGGAAGATGGGTTTAATTTCTGTTTGGTTTATAATTAGCTGGTGCTTGGTGCTTAGAACGAAATGAAGTGGATCCCCTGGATGGGTAAGACACTGACTTGGGCAGAAAGCACAGGGGCTGATAAAAATGAAGAAGGTAGTAGGAGCCAAAAGAAGTCAGTGGTCCTTACCTGAAAAAAACAATTTTCCTATTAGGTGTCTAGCTATGCCTACGTATTAATTTCTTGTGGTCAGACACTGGAGAGTGGATTTACGGTGACCTGGTATTACTGCAGGTCTTGCTGGACCTGTAGGAGTTTCTACACCAGCTAACGGGACAAGTGCTTTCAGAGCACAATTGCTTTCTGCATTTGCTCATCAGAACACTTTAAACTCAACAAAACTACAGTCTTAATTTTAAACTTGGGCTTAGAGTTGAACAAACTGCTAAGCATTTTGCTTAACAAAGATGGGTTGTTTATTTAGGTCTGAAGCCTGAATTTCAGTCTGAATTCCTTTTGGCAGATAGGGGCCGGTGCAGATGGCTAGCATAGGGGCTATTTTGTAACTTTAAATTTGCGTAAGTCTCTTTTAAAAAAAAAAAAATCTAAATGAGAATACTGAATCCCAGGGAAGGCTTTGGTGAGAAAGAAGAATGGCAAAATTAGGTTGTTGTCTGAACTTACTGAAAATAAATACAATACTTCACTGGAAAGGGAAAGAAAGAAGTGGAGCTGTGTTTGTTTGCTTGTTTATATTTTAAATGCCATTTCTAAGTTTTCTATTTGTTTGAAAAGACAGTTGACAGAATATCGAACACCAAATCCACAGGATTCTTGGGCTTTCTTTTTTTCTTTTTTTCCTTTTCACACAAACTTTAGGAAATATCTTTTCTTTTTTCTCTATCAGAAAAATTCTTAAAGTCATCCTACACTGAGCTTTGATTTTCAGCTGGAGTGAGACAGAGAGAGGGAGAATAGTCTAAAATCAATTTCTTAAAGGTCTGAGGAATCATAAATACAGTTTGAATCAATATGCTGTGTGTGAGAGTTTTTGTGTGCGTGTGTCTTCTCTCACACACATCTATTCAAACAACTGCTTTCCCATAATAGGATATTCAAATCCTTAGGGATAATAAATTGACTTTCCAAAGTGGAATATTAGCGTTAGGCAATGGATCCTCTGCATCAGCTTTTCCAAAAGGATTCTCTTCTCTCGTTCATACTGATTTTTTGTAGCATTCAGGACAGGAAAACAGCCCTTAGACAAGATTTTTTTTGTGCAAACTTCATGAGCTTTAAGAACCAGCCTAAAATTAAGCAGATGCTTAAGCCCTGGCACAAGTAGGCAAGGCGGCTGCAACTCAATGTCCTTGAGTCTCCGTAGGTAAGGCCGAGTTAATTCCTCATCACCACAAAGAGTCGTTCTGTGTAAAAATTCAGTAGGATCCTTAGGGCTCGAGGCTGAACGAGTTTACATCCCCGCGTGTTGTGTTCTGAATGCTGCTGTTCCAATATTTACCCAGGGTAATGGATAGGAGTAATAAGACTTTGCACTTCAGCAAGGTGCGCTTAGAATTAACAAACCGCGTGTGCTGCTTGGCTGGGGGAGCTGCTGGCGGGAGATCGCGCAGTTATCCACAAACAAGTCAGAGATTCTGGGCTGCTGTTTGGTCATAAAGCAGAGGTAAGGAGCAGCAAAGGGGCTCCTGGATCCTGGAATGCACCTGGGCTGTTATGGGCATGGATTAGTGCTGGAGGGTCTGTTGTTGGAATCCTAGAATTAGAGAATGTTGGGGGTTGGAAGGGACCTCAAGATCACTCAGTGCAACCCCCTGCCAGGGCAGGATCCCCCAGGGCAGCTACACAGGAATGTGTCCAGGTGGGTTTTGAAAGCGGAGACTCCACGCCCTCTCTGAGCAGCCTAACAGGAAAGAAGTTTTTCCTCATGTTGAGGTGGAACTTCTGATGTTCTAGCTTACACTTATTATTCCTTGTCCTATTACTGGGCACCACTGTGACGAGACCGGCACCTTCCTCTCGACTCCCACTCCTCAGGTATTTATATACATTAATAAGGTCCTCTCTCAGCCTTCTCTTTTCAAGACTAAACTTCTTGACTGTGCTGCTGGAACTTCATGGAGACTTTGGACATGTGTATCTCTGTGCTAGAGGCTCCTCACTCCTTGGTGCCACGGCAGCAGGAGGGATGGATATCCTCGGTGTTACCCTGAGCACCAGCTTGTGCAGCAAATGCTGTCAGCTCCTTCTTTTCACATCCTGGCAGCCAAATGCTGTTTTCCCATCTTCCCCCCTCACCAGAACCGTTGCAACGCAGTGAGGTAGGGAGGAACTCAGCTGCCTGTGCTCGGTGTTTGGGGTGCAGGGCTGGAAGCAGCAGAGCCAAGGACATGAGCTGAGGTGCCTCTTTCTCTGCTTCACCCCAACTCGACGCCTGCCCAGGCTGCAGTTCTCTGTGGGGAAGACACATCTGAATTTCATCGTGTCAAGTTTTTTTTTCTCTTCAAGCAGCTTGGTGTGTGGGCTGCTGCTGCCTGCTCTCTAAAAGCTTCCGAGATATTTGTAGCTGCTCTGCTTGTTCTGATTTTGCTGGAACAAAAATAATTGCTCAAAGGACAGGGGGGAAAAATGTATGTATGCCTACATAAGTATGTGTGTGTTAGAAAAGTGAAGTGTGCCACAGGACTGGGATATGTTTTAAAGGAATATCTTAAGGGAGACAGCTTTGTTCTTGTTGCACAGTAAAGGTCCTGAAATAGGAAAGTGTCACCAGAGAGATTTTGCAGATTTTGGAAACTATAACAGGATCCCAGCTCTGCCCTGGAATTTATTATATTCTCTTATGTATTCTGGCATGCATTGGTAAAGAAATAAGTGTCCTGCCAGTTTTTAAGGGAGTAGTAAATGGTTGGAGGACTGATCAGATCCAGTTAATGCATATTGCTGATATAATACTGAAAAATTTTTCTAACTGGTCTTAAATTTTCTGGGATTAATTTCACATATGCAGAGAAATATGCACAGAGAACTTGTGACTCTTACTTACCTGGGTGTAATACCTGATAAGGCAGATGTGCGAATTTCCCTACCTGCCCTCGTGCTGTGACTGATGGTATTTTAAACCATTTCAGCCTTAAATCAAAGAAACGTTTCAAATTTCATATCTGGACACTCCGCACTGAGTTTAAGGGTGAAATTTGCCTAATGTAAGTCCTCAAGACCAAGCTCAGGTGGGACAGAAATGAAATTTCAGCTTTTGCAGTGGCTCATATCTCAGGAGTTAAGCTCCCCCAGTCTTGAGGAAACTTCTCCATCACTTTCCCTCTGAGAGATCAGCAGCAAAAATGATTGCTCACACATGTCTACAAAATCCATCTACCTGTTATCCCTCCCTCTTTGAAGCACAGCAAAAAGCTGGGGCTAGCACAGCCAGTCTGTTGTAATTGAATTTCCCTGCCTCGTGTGTTGTATTTTATCAGGCTGGGCTCTTTCAGCTCGCAGTGATGACTTGGAGGTATTTGCATTGCACAGAGCTGCCGAGGAGAGTGGTTGAAAAATGGCGTGAAAATGCTGATAAATAGTTCTAAATGAAAGCAATTTTAGCAAGAGAGTCTGTAGGCGGCTTCAGGCTCCTTTTTTGGTGACTGTAACACTCCAAAGAGAGAGGTTCCAGCAGCAACAGGCACACAGACAGAGCTGTGTCACAGAGCACCTAAGGCTGCAAGAGCCAAAGATTGGATTTTCTTTGCCTTGCTGTTGTCTGAGTCCAGGTGGATCGACTGGTTGGCCAGATGAAAGCCCCAGAGCTCTCCTGGGTGCCCAGTCAGGGCTTGCTTTTCCCCTGTGAATGGGAAACAGGTGAAGAGCATTTGAGCTGACGGCTCTGGAGGACACAGCTTTTATTCCGTACACCCATCTACCAGTAGGGCTAAAGGTGAGAACCAGGGCAGCTCCTCACAGGTGTCCCTGAGTGCTGGCTCATGAGACAGACGTCTTAAGGGCCAGGTGACCTCTAGGTATGCTCAGTTCTTGGCCTATTTAACTGTCTGAAGTCTCACACTCTTCTTTCTGAGGCCAGAGCAAGGAACTCCTAAGAGCTACAGCTAAGGCACCACCACATCAACTGGTCACCGGTGGATGGAAACAAATCTACTTTCCAGGTTGTTATTTTTTAGTATTATGAGCCTAGTTTTAAAGCTATTTTGAGATGTATTTAATACAAGAATAAAGGGCTGGAGGAAGGTTTCTAGTCTTGTGCTAATGGAAATGAGAGATGGAAACGTGCAGCAGAAAGTACTTTTTTTTTTCTTTCTTTCTTTTTTTTTTAATCCCCTACCTCCAAGTATATGTGAAAATAGCTCACTCCAGCCCCTTGTACTTAAGGATCCATTTGTGCTGCTGCCTCAGCTCCTCCTGTGGAAGGCAGTGAGTTGAAAGAGTGATTTAGACACTGTTAACACAAACGAGAGGAGACAGGCCAGTACTTAGCACGACAGGCTCCTCAGAAAGTTTAGACAGGGTGAAGCTGTTTCTTTTCTCTCTGTCGTTTTCCCTTTGCAGCCTGCAGATGAGAATTTCATAGCAGAATAATTCAAGGAGAAGGAACCCCTAGGTAATTCAGCTCCAGTCATCTGACAGTCCGTAAAGTACCCAGTCTTCATGGAACAGTGATGTACATCCCAGCAGATGCTGCGTATTAGCATGGATCGCAAAGGGAGTTGTGCAGAATGAGTGACGACGCGTATTCTAAATACCCAGCACAAGCGTTCAACGGGGGAGCCCAGGGAACCCAAAACTGAGAGGGGCCAGATGCTGATGTTGCTGCTCCATTCAATTTGTTTTCTGAAATTCTTGGTCCCAAACAAGTGGGGTATTGGGGAGGTGCTGGAGGGTAAAGTGAAATGGTTTGTGCGGGCAGTGAGCTGACCAACCACTGAATGGGGTGGCTGCAAAGCGTGTTCAGAGTATCGAAGTAAACAGGAATTCAGGTCCAGAAGGCCTGGATTAAAATCTGGTCTAGGTCTCAGATTTTTGCCAATTTATAACCACAGTTAAATCTAGTTTTCAGATGTGCGTTTCAGTTTAAGACCACGAGGCAAGAGATGGTTCTATGTATTAAAGTGAAAGTTGTCTTTGTGCAGCACACTAGGGGGAAAAAAGCCATTCTTTGCTCTGCATGCTACAGATGTGTTTTGAGTAAACTTATATAATTCATGGGCAAAAGTATTTTTCTGCTCACTTCCCTTTAGAGGAGTGAATCTGACCTCAATATTCAAAAACGTGTTTTTCAGATAAACTTGACCTGTGTTACAGTGTCTGTCCTTTGGGTATACTGGAGGAATCAGTCCTTCTCAATACCCTGGGCAGCATGTGGACTTCTAATGAGAGAAACTTTTTTTTTTCTCTCCCTGGAAGTTCTGAGGAATAAAATTATTCTCCTAGAAATAACTGTATTAATTTTTTGTTTAATACATTCTGGCTACAATACTGGCTACATTAACACAAGGGAAATGGCTGGAGATTCCAGGATAAAAGAGCATCTATTGTGTAATTCTGTAGATTAAAACCATCAGACAACTAGGTGGATTCAGAAAGTCAAAAGGATAAATGTCCTGTGACAATAGAAAAATCAAAGGTGTACAGATACCGCTTGGGTTACGAGTAGACCTACAAAAAAAGGGGCTGGTCAGGAATGAGAACAACATCTCAGATGAGCTGTGGGGATAAAGTGAGAATCGCGAAATGTCAAGGTTTTAATTTCCTCGCAAAGGAAGTTCTTTGCAGCGGAAATTAAAACAAACAGTACAAATTCCTTACCCGTAGACAAAAAAAGAGAATATAATGAAAGAAGAAATACTGAAACCATGCAGGAAGAATGGAAACCAGTTTAAGTGTGATTTGTGTTCGTCTTCAAAACAAAAAGAATAATTTTCTTTCAGTTTCAGTAAGGATGTTGATAATGACCATGGCATAAAAATGGGATGTGAATGGGAAGGAGTGTATGGACGTTTAAATTACTATAGCTAGGGTAGAAGTAAAATTCAAATTGCTTGATATGATGATAATGAGAGGAACAAATTACTTTCATTTCTGATATCTGGAAGAGCTGCCGTACAGAATGTTGGTTCAGTAGCAGGTTGATATTATGTGATAGAAGAATAGCGAGCGTGTGTATTTTAGAAAAATTTGATCAAAGCTTTTGTAAGTCTATTAGTGTGACCTCTGTAGTATGCAAAACCAACTCTGAATGGCAGAATAATTAAAATAGTGTAAGATGGATCGCAACATTTCTTCTGGGAAAAGACTATGAATAAATAGTGTGGTATCTTGCTTTGAGAAGGTAACTAATTTCTATCTATTTGATGTAATTTAAACCTGTATCCAAATGAGCTAGAAACATTTGATACATGCAATATGAGAAATACTCATTAAGGCAGAGGTAGGTAAAGTGAAGTAAAACCCAATCAGAAGATGTTACAAAAAGATAACTTCTCGAAAAAGGGAAGTATTTCACTAGGGGATGTTAGTAGTCAAATTCTCCAAGGACCAGTCCTGTCTGATCCAACTTATTAACGTATTCATTATTAAGTGAAATTAGCACCAAATACCACTGATGGATAATGTTAGAAAAAGCTGATGTAAACTGAGCGGAATTTGCCTGTGCCACAGTGTGTATAAGCGTTGGACAAGTGAACTGAGAAATCTGTGGAGGAAGAAGAATTTTTATGAGCCTGAGAAATACCTGGGTATGTTAGAGAAGCTTGGAAGAGATGGCTGAGGTACCAGTGTGTGATAGAATTTGCCTTTTCCACAGTTCTAAGATGCCTTAGGCATCCAAGATGCCTTGCATCTAATAAAGCAAGAGAAATTGATTTATTTTTTTTTTTTGTATCAGAGCCTGGCACACATTAACCTGTAATGCTGTACAGTTCTAGACATCCATGTCTAATGTAGACTAATTCAGATAAGAGCAGACTCAGAGAAGGACTGGTGGGATAATCCAGTGGATGAAGAGTCAAAGACCTGAATTTTTAAGACAAGTAAACTATTGCTGTTGCTAAACACAGAGTGTTGAGGGGTGTGTGGAGAGGGTGAACAGAGGGGTTCAAAATGCCAGATGATGGTTTGTTAAGCTCATGGGTAACACTGACTCAAGAAGAAATGAAAGTCAACTAGCCATGATTAAATTCCAGCTGAAAAATACAAGGACACTTCTCGAAATCAGAAGAGAGAGCTCTTCTGCAAAGCCTTCCAAAGGGAGAGAAAACCTGGGATTCATCCCACTTAACGATAGGCACTAAATGAAGGTACTTTCCCTAGGGATTCAGTCTTGCTAAACTCCCCTGTAATTAAAGAGCCTCCTCCAGAGCGTGACTCGGATCTAAGGGGCGTTCAGTCAGCTTGGAGACGTCTCTCCTTACACTGACCTGAAGCCTAAGGTGACTGGTAGCTACTGCTGTTTCCTCAGTTACAGCCTTCTAGTATGTTGGGTTGAATCTACAGATGGGAAGCCCAATTAATTGTTAGATGAAGAATGATTATTTTAAGGATATTATGTGGTGTGGCTGCCAGCGAGAGCAAATGCATGGGTTTGGAGACTGCATTCTGTTCTAGATCAGTCTCACGCGTCAAAGTTCTTACATACTGATATCTTTTTTAGATACCCTCCCAGCCAACTTTTTCTTGCATTTAAAGCCCAAAAATATTTCAAAAGGAGGGTTAGGCAGGCGAGGGTACTTTGTTTTATCTTATCTGTGCGCAGCTTTTGGATTCTGCCTTGAATTATAGCGTGGTCTCAGGTGTCACTGGAAATCGTGGGAAGTTTAATTTTGGGAAGAAAGATGAGTTGTTCGTAGTGCCTGTGGGCAGTAGTTTTTGTCCCTGTTGGAGAAGGGGCAGAATTACTGGCTTCCAGTCCCTTGAAGTTGAGTCTAGATTTTTTACAACAGATTTTCTTGATTTTGCATGAGTAAAGCTGTACCAACCGTTTGGCAATAGGTGATCCTGTTGCCTCTCAATTTTACAGTGTGTAGTGGCCTCTTTTATGAGATATAATAGTGTGACTACATTAATATGTCTCCTGATGTACACCAGTTGCTCTATCCTGATTTTAAACAAATTGCTTTTCATTCTCACCAGATTAGGAAGATCAAACCTCTGTAACTATGTTTTTCAAAGTGCAACATTTAAATGCCCCTTTCCAGGCCTCTCTTTGATCTCTTTCTCCATCTTATAAAGTGGTTCTAATTTGAAGACATTTTAAAGTAAGCAAGAAGGCAAGCTCAAAGTGGAGGTTTGAAGGTGATGAGGCCTCCAGTGAGGGTGAGGAGGAGGAAAGGAAAACTCGATAATGCTGACCTTCCAGGGATTCTGCCATTAACTGATGCATTATTTTTCTAAGCTCATTAAATAACCCTTAGAACTGTGAAAAGGTCAAGAGCAAGGGGAAGGAGCTGAAGCTGCCTGCGGATTTCGGTCGTACAGCAATTTCCCAAGCAAGTGGAGGAAGGAAGAGGGGGGTTTAAGAGGCAAGGAAGGAGGGAAGTAGAAAAGAAGTGTTTTATGTTGATCCTTTTACTTAAATAAACATGTATCCTCTGAGTTTTCCCTGCACTCATCCATCCCAATCCTATTGTAACTTCTTATTTGTAGTAGCTGCTGGTGAAGCCATCCGTTTTCTTTAGAGCAAACAACGAGCAGCAGCCATCTACAGATCAGCTCAGACACGGAGTTGATGCCTTGGCAGAGGTAGAGTCATGACTTTCTCTGTCACCAAGTGTCCTCCATGGGCAGGAAATGCAAGTCTTTCGTTCTCATTGCTCTAAAAAGCCCAGACCCTCATTAAGAACACTAAGCCACGTTGCAGAACGCAAAGATTTGTCTTTGCGAGTCATAAACCTTCCAAAGAGAGAGCGAGGAAGAAGCACAGAGGCACAAGGTCTGCAAACCCACCGGTGCAATGGGAACCTGGGACGTGAGAACCATGTTTACCTGCTCACTGGTCTCTCCCTTAGCTACTGCAAAGTCCCTTGAACAAAGAAAATGTTTCCTTTTAATTGGGTGTCGTTTCTTAACTTGTGAAAGATAAGATGCAAAGCAAAACAGAAGCAAAAAAAAAAAAGAAAAGAAAAGAAGCAAGCAAGACAAGTTTTCAAATTGAACTGATAGAAAAATCAAGGGAAATGCTGTCTGACCAAATAAGAGAGGTGAAGTTCAACTCTTTGCAGAGAAATGGATGATATCTTAGCTACTCTTTATGATGCTAAGGTGAGCTAAGAAAATATATGAACCTGAGGCGGTCAAGTGTAGGTCAATGATGAATCAGTGAGCAAAGAACATAGTCTGGGTCCACTACTCAAAGAAACTCCCTGAAAAAGCCTGTATCATTTCACTTTTTTTGTGCAATTCAGTGAGACTGTCTCTTATCAAGTAATCCACTGCCTCAAACACAGAACATGCCACAGAACTGGATGCAATGTTGCTCTTCTTTGAAAATAAGTTACTCAAAAATTCTGCCCAAATAAGAATCCAAGAAATTGGATTCTATATGAATAAATACATGGTGGTGTTATGACATTTAAAAATTTTTAGTTTTTTCCAGAACCAATGAATATAAAGCACAAATTTCTGCCCTTTGCCTTTAGAAAGCTAGAAGAGCATGTGTTTGTTTATCTGAATGCAGAAATTGTGCAAAAGCTTCATTTGTGTGGATCAGAAACAGAACGAGGTTGTTTTCTAAGTTCAAGGCTGTTCCCACCTAGGGCTGGGTTTTGGTGACTGGTGTTCTAGTGCGTTAGGGTGAATTCAGAATACTGCTGAAGGGGTCTCAGCAGTATGAGAGCCAGCCATTCTTGTACCTGGATGTCACAGCACTCTATTTTGGCTTTTTTTAGGCTTGATAATCTTGTTACGTTGCTGAGTGTACATCAGTATAGTATTCGGACTCTGGAAATACAATTTTCAGAGTAATTTCATTCAGCTCCATAAAACGCTTTTGCATTTGGTAGCCCATGGGTAAAAGCTGTTCTGATGCTGTCTGTGTCCAGTGAGCACTTGATCTTTGCCCGGTCCTGACCAGGGGAAGCACAGGCAGACAAGCCAGGTCCGTGATGCTCTGCGGACGGGTGCTGGCCCAGATGGCTCTAGGACCAAGGCTCTCAAGGATCAGCCTTTTGAGCCAGAGCCGGGGTAGGTGGAGGTAGCACAGGGAAGATGCATCCCTAGACCCTAACAGAGGGTGTAGTTCTGCCCATAGGAATCCCAGAAAAGGGCTAAACTGGATTTATACATCACAAGTTTCCACAGCAGCTCCTCCACACTGCAGATTATGCCCGGGATTGTAAGAACAGAAAGCAGAGAAAGGACGCTCGGTTCTTACGAGGAGTTTGAGATTAAGGTCAATGGGATTAGGGTGTTTGTCTTTACCAGGCACAGTCGAAAATCCTGGGTTGCGCTGCTTGCCGCTGAGTTCACGAGGAGCAGAAGAGTGATGTCTCAATGTTAGGACGTGTGTTCCCCCACGTCTGACTGTGTGAGGACACACAGAGCCAAGCAGCACATCTGTAGAGCCGGGGAAGTGTTTGGCATGTGCCTCCCTTGGGATTAGCACTTCAGCAAAGTGGTGCGTTGAGCCAGAGTAACACATCTTTATTTACTGAGCAGATTTTGCATGTTCGGTTGTGCAAGCGAGTAAGTACAAGAGAGGGATGAGCTTTTCTGGAATTGGAACAGTTTCTTTGTCAGCACTATGGCTCCTCCATTTAATTCCACAAATCTGCTGTAATCGGAGTGGCTTCACCCGTCAGCTCAGCTGAGAAAGCGAGCACGAGGGGGAAGAAGCATCTCTTAGCTTCCAGCTCTCTGCCTTCTCAGGCATTGCATCAAAGTGGCATGGAGCCTCCTGGGAAAGGGATTTGCTATAACTCATGTCAGTCCCAGCCACATTATGTTTATGGATATGATAGACTGAACACTGAAATTACCATTTGCACAAATGATCGCACAATTCCTTCAGGCCTACTGTGTCCCTTTAATAGTCCAATCTTTCAATAATGAAGTGGAGATCAGTCAGGACTCTCTGTAAATCCCATCTTTTTCTTTCATTTCTCTTTTTAATTTTTTTCCTCCTCTTTTTTTGGGAGCCTTTTTATTGCACACATTATTTTCATCCTTTCTTTGAGCCGGATCCATTTACCAAGCGATTTTAAGGGAGATCAGAAATGAGATTCTCAATATTCTCTTAATACCCCAGAAGTAGCAACCTGGCAGACAATTCATTGCTGCTTGGGGCAATGAGTCATGCAGAACTCAGAAGTTAGGGAAGAGAGATGCTATTGTGAGGCCTCAGAAACAAATACAGTGCAGGAAATACCTCAGAGAGCAGGTTTCTTTCCTTTACTTAATCCTGTTCTCGCATATTCTGCTCCATCTCCTTTCAGTTTCTACTCTGTTCCATGATACTTTCCGAGATTAATATACAGGGCCAAACAGTTGCCAGATAGTGCTAAAATCAAGAAATGTATTAATTGCATGGATCAAGGTCTAAGCAAAATCCAGGAGGGTTTAACCCTCTTAACTTTGTCGTCATAAATTGTTCTACCACAGTTTTATTCACCCATTTCTCAGGGTGGGGAAAAAACAGATCTCTCTTTGAGAAGCAGTAAGACTTCTTGTGAAGTGAGTTTAAAAACTCAGCCAGAGCTGAAAGGCGTAAGGGAGAGTAATAGAAGTGGGATGTGTAGAACAGGTTAGAATATAACTTCAGATCAGTCTGAAAAATTATGAGTAGAGGTGAGTAAATCTGATCTTTCAGGACAGACATTGAAGGACTGGCCATGGTGCTTGACACGGGGCATGGTCTGGAGAGGTGATGGGAATGGGAAACCTGCTGACAGTAACAGGAGTTCCTGCCAGTTATATTTAGCTAATAGCCTGGGGAACTGGGAGCAATAAAGAGATGGTGCCCTAGAAAGGAATCATGCTGTGTATCATG
The DNA here is from genome assembly GCF_000703405.1 of Apaloderma vittatum. Lineage (NCBI taxonomy): Eukaryota > Metazoa > Chordata > Aves > Trogoniformes > Trogonidae > Apaloderma > Apaloderma vittatum. The sequence goes on from NW_009721182.1 coordinate 109,058, forward strand.
TATCCTTGTTTGGACTGCAGCCCACCGTGCCTGAGCCAGATGCTGAGGTGGTGTCAATCCATAAAACTCCATGAAAGTCAGTGGACTGGATTCTCAGGTGGCATGAACCTGTAGGGTTTCATGGAGCTGTACCATTGTACACCAGTGAGAACTCTGGGTCTTGCTTTTTTATCTGCTGTTTGTGCATTTGTTGATTTATGCATCTCTCTCCTTAGTGTCTCATTCTGTCCCCTCGCTTCCTCAGTTTGCTCCTTTGTTCTCCTTCTGTTGCCTGTAGTGATTGTCTCTTGTCTTCTCCTAAAATTTTTCTATTTTCTTTAGCATGTATTTTTCTTTTCTCTCGCTTTTCTATTTGACTCCCTTCACATTAGCGAGCATCTGATAGTATTTTCAACCAAAACATGTATATGATCATTCTGAGGGGAGATTATGCCCTAAACATAAACCCCACTGAAGACAATGGTCAAAGCCATTAGGTTCCAGGGTGAACACAGTCCCACTGAACCCCCAATTTCTGTAATAGTGGTGTGCTCGGGAGCAAGTTCTGCCTGAAAATCAGTTTGCCAGGCTCCGCAAAGCGCGAGAAGCAGCTGCAGAAATTGCTGAGGCGTCCTGAGAATTTCAGCAGCTTCTCGGTGGGAGATTCCGCTCCCGGGTTGGAAGCCCCATCTCTTGTCTGCCTTTCCAGTGGTGGGAAGCTGCCGATGTATTTGTTTTTAATTATTTCCCCTGTTGCATTCACTCTGTTTTCTTGCTTACGTTAACACGGCTGCTCTTACTGCCTGTGCTCAGCTGCCTGTTTGTCATTTCTGGTGTTTGATGTGTCGTGGTAATCTATGTGCACCCAGCCTGCTGTGCATCGATATTTACTAATGGAGCTTCTTGTATGCAGAGGCTGTTTGCAATAAAAAGATAATGAAAAAACTCCTTGACCCTGGCCGGCAGTTAGCAGAAATCACAGCTATTGACAGCAGTGTATCCACCATCCCTTCACGGCATCGGGGAGGAAAGAGCCCATGGAGGAAGGGGAAGAGAGAGGCTGCAAAATGGGGAATAAGAGCTGGAGAAGATGTAGAGGAAAGGAGGAGTAGGAGGGAAAATACTGGAGAAACAGTAAGCAAACTGGGAGGTGTGCATGAGTGAGAAGTCGTTACAAGGAAGAGGAGATGGAAGGAATAAAGTATTGTAGGGGAGAGAAGGGTGGAAATCCAGGAAAGGAGAGACTGGAAAATGGTGCAAAATGAAAGATAAATGTGGGGAGAGGCAGGAGAAAAGGCAGAAACACAGGCAGAAGAAACGTGAATGCAGTAAATCATGGAGAGCAAGAGGCCAGTTGGCTGTAGAGTAAATGGGTATTGCTCTGTCCAGAATCAATAGATGATTAGCGCAGAGGATACAGTTGGCGGCTGTGAGTGGAGCCAGGCTGCTTTGCAGCACCGTGCGTGCAATCCGTTGCCTTCCAAAGAGAGCTCTGGTTTTACAGCAGTTCAGGATTTGCCTCTGTAACCTAATTTCTGTCCCTTAAAGAATATGCAGCATCACCTTGAGTTAGAACTCAGCTCCTTGGTTACATCCAGGTCCTGAGGCTGCAGCTTCTCTTCGTGTTAATCGCTGCCTCCTCATCATCACGCTGCCTCTCCAGGCTGTGACATGAACATGACTGAGTCAGCTCAGGCTTTCCAAACAGAAGCTTGTGAAATTACCTCTGGAGACTCGAGCAAATATCTGCGTGAGAGCAGACTTCAGTGCAAGTTGAAACTCCTTGGTTCTCCCATGAATCTTTTAAAAAGGTGGCAAATTTTGGGGCTTTTTTGCCCCAGCCCTGTTGCCTCGGAGGCTTTTGCCCTCATTCTTAGTGAATGCACTTTATTAAGGGAAAATCAGCTGCATACAAAGATGTTTCTTGTTTCAAAAAACTCATTGCCTAATGGGCTTGTCCTCTCAAGAGGGTACCCTTTTCTGTCTTGAAGACCAGAAACACGTTACAGGATATATCTCGCAGTAAGATCCTTATTGATTTTCAAGGCTCTTGCAGTATCAAGCAACAGCGGGATCACTAGATGGCTTCATACTTGCAAATTGATCAAAAAAGATATCGAGAGATTTTATTTATTTTTTTTTAAAAAACCTGGACTAGTCCAGGTTTTTGAGAAAGAATTTTCTGAAAGCTCATTGCAAGCTGCAGCTGTGAATGCCAAACATGATGGCATCCGAAGGTTTAGTGTTGTGTCCGGGGAGTTCTGACTCACCAGACTCTGGCAGACAGGCTGGACTAACCTCATTAATTGCAACCAAAAGCCTGTCACACAAAAAGAAGTGTTGATTCCTTGGGGCAAAGGGAGACAAAGCCCCTGAGTGGAGAACCATCACCCAGAGCAGGGTGAATGTGGGGGGCAAAGACTACCAGTTCAGCAGCAGCAGTCGAGGAGTGCTGACGCCAGCGCAGCAGGGAGGTGTTTTTCCAGTGGTGCTGAGCACACAGCTCCTTCCCTGCCCAGCTGCTCCTTGCGCTTTCCCTTGCACCGTGAGGGGAAGAACAAATGATCACAGGGACAAACCAACATTCAGGGTCATCTGCAAGGCAACGACTTGCCTGCTAGGACTGCCAAGTGAACTCTGGAGGAGGGCACATCTCCACTCTCCGTTGTCCCCCTCATGTCTGTCGGGTGAGAGCTGCAGGGTTTGCCCACTCCTGCCTGTGGTGAATTAAAACGTGAGCTGTTCAATGCAGCAAATGAAGTGAGGCAGGTTCCGCTCAGTGTATAAAAATCTCTGTTATAGCTCAGAAGTAGTGGGGATGCCTGTGCCTCCTCAGCCCTCTCCATGCCACTGTGCCTTTTTGCAGTGCTGGGAGTTTCTGGGGTGCAGGCAGTGGCAGAAGGTGCTGCTTGTATTGGATGATGATTTTTTACCTTTTGAGTTCTGCAAAAACAGGAGCAGAGCCTTCGTGAAGGGGCTGAAAGGCAGCTGTAGTGAGATGGATGTTGGCCTCTTCTCCCTAGTGAATAGCGATAGGACAAGAGGGAATGGGTTCAAGTTGTGCCGGGGAAAGTTTAGATTGGATATTAGGAAAAACTTCTTCTCCAAAAGAGTGGTGAAGCACTGGAATGAGTTGCCAAAGGAGGTGGTGGAGTCACTATCCCTGGATGAGTTTAAAAAAAGGTTGGATGTGGCACTTCAGGAGATGGTGGTGTAGGACTGTAGGTTGGACTTGATGATCTTAAAGGTCCTCTCCAACCTTTATGATTCTATGGCTGAGACACGTCACCTTCTCCTGGGCAGCAGCCTAACTGTGTAAGGAGTGCCACGGCAAATCGTACAACAAAACCAAATTAAATCTGAGTGCCTAAAGCAAAGCACTTAGATCCATACTTAATGGCCTGATTCCCAGAGGAGCGCAGTCCTTGCACCCCAAAGACTTCCCCCATCGCATGGCTGTAGCCTGTAGTGAGTTTTTGTGCTTTTTAAGCTGAAGTATTTTAAGACCAGCTTCCCAGTGGCTTTGCTAATTTAATTTAGAAGGGAAGCGGACACGTGGATCTGTGAACTCGTTGGAAGTCAACTGCGCTTTGTATCCGGTGAACTTGGCTGTTAATTACCACAACGTGAAACAGCTGCCACCTCCTCCCACGCTGTCCCCCCGGCAGCGAGAGGCAGCGGGGTCACTCGCCGGTGCCCACGCAGGGGAAGGTGCTCTTCCCTTGGCGTCTAACGAGGTAGCATTTGCTGTCGCCTGAGGACTGCGTTTTGGTGGCATTTGGTAATCCTGGATATCACGGGAGCAGGAGGACCAGGGCTGAGCTGATGAGGATTAGCGGGAGTGATTTACAGGCTGGGATGTTATTCAAAGATATTCCTGACATGGGCTGAGGCACTGATCTGTGGGATTCAGAGCCTCCAGCACAAAAGCAATTATCAAGAACCTGGTCCAGACCAAGGAAACTGCAGCGTTTATTCCCTCTTACTTGTCTTTGGATAGCCAAGGGTTTTTAAAAAAGTATTCTTTTGCCATTGTTTTAACTGTTATTAACCTGAGCAGTTTGCTGTTGGAAGCTAAGGGGTATTTTACAAGGTTTTACAGGAACAAGTCAATTTCAATGAAATGTTTGATGAAGAATAGTTACAATGAATTGTTTTGACTTCCTATTTCAGTTTGATAATGACAGAATGTTTTGTTTTGAGAACAGAAAAACACTTGCTTTCCACTTCTTTTTTTCCAACCTAATTTATATGGATTTTGAATTACATTAAGGTACTAATTTTAAATACCTTGTAGCAGCATAAAGTGCTTCACATTATGGCATTTTGATGTCTCCATATGATTTTTTAATTTTTTTTTTACACAACTTCTCCTCTGTGGGAAGATTTGAGAACCTGGGCTGCTGCTTCCAGATCAGAAGAGAAATTGCCTTTAAAAATGGAAGTTCACTTTACTGGCTACAGCTGCTACCCCAGCAACTTACCCTTTCCCTTCTCGAAATACTCACGGTCCTTCTTCCCTCTGTCTTTAGCACTCCTTCCTCATTCTTATTTTCTCCTTCCTATCCTTGGTGTACTGTACTTCAAAGAAAAAGCAAAAATGTAGATATAAACCACAATTTTTTTTGGTTTATAAGGGACAAAACAGGGCTGTGGTCACATAAAGGCTGGATTTTATTCTAGTGGAAGGAATTTTCATCCCCATGGTCCATACATATGCACAGACATGCTGTATGTTTGTATAGAAACACCCGCTCATGTCTGCAATATCCTTGTTCTGTTCTGTAACCACTCTTTAGCTCTGTGATCATGTCACCCACGAGAGAAAATAGGTGGAAGTGGAATATATGAGTAAGGGAGCAGATGCAGAGGAATAGCTGCTCGGACAAAAAGCAGAATCACAGCTGAAGAGCTGGGAGAAGTGGAGGATGTGTGTGTACGCAGCGGGGAGCGGGGATGCGCGCTCTGGAAGAGACACTGCTGGTGGTGACAAAGGAATTACAGTGGCAGTTTTGTTTTTTCCTTTCTAACCTCCTTTCTGGCAGAATTGATGACAGTCTCATTTTGGCTACATTCTTCTGTGTCGTACATCTCATTTTTTCAATCTTGTTTTTTCTCTCACCTCTCCTGTTTCCATTCCGTTACACGCTACCTCTCCATCTCTGCAAGACCCCTCTTCAACCTCCCGACAGCTCCCTTTTCTCCCTGGCCACCATCCATGCTCGAGCAGCGGAAGCATCCTTGCATCTCTTGTTCTTCTTCTCCACCACAGTTCTGTTTGTTGTGGGTTGTTTTTTTTGTCTCAAGCCAAAAGTCTGTCACCTGTAAGAGGCATTTTAAAGATTGGGATTGCTTTTACATTTTGTGGGTTATGCTTATCTCTGTAAAGCCTAAATTTATTGTCAGGTAATCAGATACCAAATTGATGACAGCTCCAGCAGCCTCTCCCTTGCTGCTCTCATGATGTAAGAGTCTCCCGTTGGCCAGCAGTGAGATCAGGTGGGTCCAGGAAGATAAGGAATGAGGTAAGGAGAAAAAGTCTAAGCACGTTGGGAGAGAACATCCCGCCTGCATAGGAGTGACATTAGACACGTTGTTTAGGTGCGCTGAAAGAAGTTTAGATGTAAAGTCGATGAAAATCTGTGAAGGCTAGGCTAAATTAGATTAGCCAAGATTAGCAATACAAGACAGAGACAAGAGAAAAGGAGGGAGAGGGATGCACAGAGGAAGAGAACTGTCCTTGGTTTGTACAGGGAACATCTTTGCAGTCACTCAACACTTTATATCTTGATACGCTGTCTTGGGGCAGCAGAAAATTTGCGAGAGGGATGTTTTAAACAAAACCTTTCCTCTTAAATATAGATTTCACAGGGCCATTGCAGATTTGGGGTTTCTGTTCAAGTTTTTTTTTACTTTTGCAAGTCACAAGGGGAAAAAAAATCTTAATGCTTCATTCTGACCATTGCTTGCGACTACTAAATGTCAGTGGAGAGAATACCTCAAAGGCTTCTGTGGCTGCTTACCTAAAAAGGACTGCAAGAACTTGCCCCAAATGGATTGTTTATACTTGGTCTTCACAAATACATTAGATAGCTATCTGAGAATAGTATAATTCAAATACAAACAAGCACACACATAAATATGGATACATGTATATACACACACACTGTGTGTATTTATTCAGACTGTAAATCCTGTGTTTGTTAGCTTCCAGTGAATTCATTACTTGCACAGATGTGGCTGGGAGCCCTATAACCTGGCCCAGCTCGTATTTCCTCTGGGAGAAGCTACCATTGCCAGTAACCTTGGAGCTAATAAGACCTTAGAAAATTCATTCTCCCACTCTAGACCCTCCAGTCCTACTGAAAGGGCCAAATACCTCTGCCCGTGCGAAACCCATCCCAAAGACCTTGTGAGCGTCTCCTATCCCTCACTAGCAGCCGTGGCAGTCGGGCAGCCGCGCTTCATTTCCTGCAGAATTTCAGCTGCTTCGGTATTTATCAAGAGCATCTGTTCAACAATCTGGAGGGGAGCGGTAATGGTGCCATTAGCGCGTGTGCGGGGAGGGAGGTTCTCAGCAGCACCGATACCAGAAGAGATGAGTCTGTGCGTGGAGTGTTTGGGGGTGTCGTGACCTTGACTTCTTGCTGATGAGCGATGCCGTGTGTCTTGGAGCAGAAATGACGGTGGTAATGTTTCTCTGAATAGATGAGTTCTGGTCACCAGGGCTAGGGAGGGACGAAGAGGATGGATCATTAGAGAGACAGAAACAGTCAGCATCGAGTTCTTGCAGGGTACTGTCCCTGAGTGTAGTGAGGAAGCACTAGAAAAACCGTGCAGGAGTGTATATTCCCTTTCCCTAAAGGTCATATTTCACATAGTTTTTTAGCCATCACTGACCCACTGTTGGTACTTTTGGGCTCCACAGAGGGTGTGCACAGGAAACAAATCCACTGAAATGAGCAGTAACGTGCACAGAATGTAAATCTTTTTTTGCAAATAAAACCACTCAGCCAGACCTGCAGCGCCCCTGACATTCAGCTGCTGGGACCTAACCCTGCTTTCAAGTTTACAGCCACAACCTCTGTGACCTTCCCGAATTTCCAGCAGCTTCCTGCAAAACCAATGTGAGAAATGCAGTGTTCTGTGTTTGGCTTGGGGCACTCTGCAAGGTGCTGTGGTTGCTGTGTAAGAATACTCTCTGCCTGGCCATCGCTACACAAAAACACTGGGCAGACAGAGCCCCTTCCTTCACCTTGAAAGGCAGCCCTGACGTGGGGGATTGACTCTCAAGTGGTGCCCAGGGTCCAGCAGCACCAGTTCCTCTCCCTTTCTGAAATGGAACTTGTTTCCAGCAATAGTCAAAGTTTTGCCTGTCACAGATTTTTTTTCTTTCCTTTTGATTTACGCATCTGCACACTTCTGTAGTCCTAATTCATTTCTTCAGTGGGCCTTTTGCTGTTATATTTTGCTTGTCAGGGTGCTCTTTTAATTTTTTTCCCCGTTATAAATATATAAAACATTTAATGAAGAAATAATGATATTTTCTCATGTCATTGACTATTTTCCCTGTCATCTTTGATGTCCTTGTAATGTGGGCGGACATATTATTTATGACCAGGGAAATTAAATATTATTTCACTTTTTTCTTTTTTTCTAATGCAATCTGTGTCATCTTCCAGTTCCCAATTTCTTTCCATTAAAGTTATTGTCTTTGCTGTTCCACTTGACCGTTTGCTGTTGGTTTTGTAACAGCGCTGCCAGAAGATGCAGAAAAATATAATGGAGAAAAGAAATGGCATAATTTGCAGGAGATACTTCTCTCATCTCATTTAAATGAAGACAGTTTGTTCGTGAGTGTCAAAATATCAAGAGCAACAAAAATATGGAAATGGGTAATTTCTTGCACTAGGAATACTTCCAAAGGTTTGGAGATTCTGTCTGATTCTAGCACTACTAAAGAGTTGTCCAAGCCAAACTTCCAGCATAAAATAACTTAAAACCTCAAATGCTTGAAATCTGGACCTGAATTTTTTAAATCCTTGGCCCCAAATGCTTCTCTCATCTGCTGCCAGAACATCCTCAAAACTGAAATAGGAATCACAATCTGTAACATATTTCTTTATCATTCGGGTGTTACAGAGACAAAATAGAGCCGGACAAGGTGACGGTGTTGTGTGCAGGACACAGCTTTCACGTTTGACCTCTTGTTTTGCATTTTCGGGTCCTTCCATAGCAGATGGCATGAGATGAGACTGTGGGACAGGACCCTTTGTACTTCCAGCACCTGCTCCAGCCAGAAGGGACTCACCAGACATTCTTGTGTGGGATTTTTGTCTCTCAGGAGAAGTAGGATTCACCCTCTATCCCAATTTATTCCCTGTTGTGGTTTTTTTTCTTTAACCAGGGAGGACAGGTGAGCATCGCTTGAGTTGATTCATCTCTTCCCTCTGCATTAGTCACTGTTTTTCTGATGGGTGGAATTGCCTTTCACAGGTGATGGTTCCTCTATGGACTACAGAGGAAGCCCAGACAACAAGCTGAGTCCTCTCAATCAATTTTAAGTTCTATGGACTAATGGGGGAGAAATCCCATCCATTATTTCCACTTGTCCTATTCCTGTTTTCAGCCGCAGCAGCTACAATACTAGTCTCCTGTGGGAATCCGAGGTGAAGGCTAGCAACCTTGAATGTTAGAGAAATAAGGAGCACCCTGACTAATTTTATCCCAGAATAATCTTTCTCCATAGCTCAAGTCTTTTCATATTTCTTCCTAGTTGTTCCTCATGCTGCCTGTGTATTCAGTAGTGTATTCTGCAGAGGAATTTTCCCCCTGCTTTCTTTTCAGTGTCCTGGCTTTGTTTCACTATTCCTAGCTCCTCGTAGCAAGTCAAACCCAAATAGCCTTGTATCACCTTTCTTCTCTTTTTCTTTTTTTTTTTCTTTTCCCCCTTCAACATCTCAGCAAGGCTGCCTGCTAATCTCTTCTTTTGCAAAGATTAGAAACCTAGTTTTTCTTTGACCTTTCTGAACAATCAGCATCTTGGAGTCCCCAAGATGGGTCACCATTATCTCATCTTTTGGGCTGCTGACAATGATTAAGCAGGACAAAGGATTTGCTCAGGGCTATGGAGTTTCAGTCCACCCTTAGGGAGTACCGGGAAATAAAAGCAGGTAGAGGGGGAAAGCTCCAGCAAAAAGAAAGGTTCGACCTTTAGAAAACATCCTTGGCTGGTGCTTTCTCACCTTTCCAAATCTACATAACTAAGAGTTGCAAAAATAGGTCTCTAAGTGCAGGCACCTGCCTCTAGACTAACTCCCTGGAGGACTGCTCCCACAGCGTGCTCCTCTGAAATGAACACTCAGGACTTTTGAAAATGAGGTCACAAACAGAAAGGCAATATCAAACTGTTATTTCTGCTTATGGTATGTCTAGCCATGTATCCATCCATCGGTGTGCTATGATCTGTACAAGTTTTTGCTCAGGTTTAGATTACCCCTGTACAACAGCTCCGAGCAGGGGATGACGGATATTTCTGCCACTCACGATCAATCTAACAACAGAGCTGCAGCTCTTCAAAGTGCAATTTCTTTACCAGCTCCTATTCCCAGCAGTTGCTCATCTGGTGCTTGCCTTTCCCAAGGAAAAAGAACTGCCCGTGCAGGGCCAAGTGAACTAGCAGCAGGAGAATTACCAGGAGCTGAAAAGCTTTCCCGTCCAGCTGGAAGATTCAGCGCAGTGGTTTGTCACAGTGGACTCCAAAGAGCGCTCCGTACGCAAGAACTTCATGTTTCTCACATGCTCATGTCACCTCACATAGGCCAAACAACTGACCAAACAAACCAGAGACTGATTTTTACCATACTATTACCTTTCCTTACTCCTTGCCCACCGAGCAGAGGAGGAAACTAAAGTGCAGACAAATCACATGAAAAAATCATGACCATAGGTTATCTTAAACATGTGAGGTGGTAGTGGGATATGTACAAAGAGAGCTGGTTACTACATACATTCACACATGTGTACAGAGGTTTAGGCTTCTCACATGACTGTTTCCTGCTTCTTTAGAGCATCCCTGCCAAGTGACGCAAGGAAAGTGAAGGCAAGGAGGGGAGTTGTTAAGAGAAAGTTAAGAAAAGGGGAAAAAAAAGAAGATTTTTTTAAAATGGGCTAAAGCATGAAGAATGGTCTTTGTGAACAATTCAGTCATTTATCATTATTTCATTGGCATTGTATGAATTATAAATTCCAGACTATAATGGAGTAATATCTCATCTCCTTTCCCTCTCAGTGGGCACTGGATGAACGGCCAGGTGAGCTGCACTTAGATCAGCCACGTTCTCCAGAAGAGTCTCTGTTCACCTCAAACTGCTTTCCTGAATTTCTTCTCAGTAAGTGGATGTTGATCTCTTATCTGTCTTTTCTGGATGTTAAAATTAATGAGAACTTCAAAAATAGCTTTTATCTTTTTGAAGAAAGCTTAGAAAATGTTTTATTTTGCTCTTATTTTTCTCTCCCTATTGAAAAATAGAAAAGGAGAGAGTCAGAGAAACATAAAAAAGGAGAGCTGAACCCAAGTGATATGGTTTTGCTATTTTTCCAAGGGCAAAGTGTGGACACAAACTCTGTTATAGTAGTTCAGCTAGTGAGTGTAGCATGCTAAACTGAAATAACTCACCAACATTCTTTCAGGTGTTTTTGTGCCTATAATTGCCTATAAAAGAGCAGGTTCACAGCCAATGATGTAAATGGGATTTGCCCCCTTCAAAACTGGTGTTTCAGTTCAGAGAGCTCTGGCTTTTGGAGTAATTTCTGTTGTTCCCACAGAAGAAGAGTCAACTCAAATGCACTAGACAGATTTTAAAAAAATAACAGTATTTGTGCTGCAAGAGATTTAAGGAGCTTTGGTGAAATCTGGTTTTAAGAGGTAGACAGCGTGGTGTTTACTTTGTAGACCATCAGGGTCTATCAGAAACTAACAGTAGCCATAAGTATCAGCAGATCATTGTCCAAACATTTTGATTTCCAGTAATACTACACTTTGGCTGTGTCACAGCCAAAATAAGAGGTCTTAAACAGAATAGCTATTACCTTGATGCTGTTAATTCAGTGGGCACTTTTTTCAGTTTTCTTTGTTGCACGTTTATTTCCATACCTCTGCACTACTCACACGAAGGTTTCCCTCTCTCTTCCATAGCAGCTTGTCACTGGCTCCCAAGTGAGTTGCTTGGGAGATGGAGCCCTCAAGCATTTGAGGGTTTGGGAACAGAGATCTCTGATGCAATGTGTGTGGAAAGGAGCATCCTGTCTTAAGAAGAAAATTCCACATTTTGTACCATTAGAAATTGCTGTAGAATTGTATTTTCCTCTGAGAAATGCACTGAGACTGATTTTCAGTTATGTCATCCTATTTCTTGAAGCAAGAAAAAGGTGGATAGAGGAGGAAGGCACGCTAGGAGCCTTAACCCAGCTTTGTGATCCTTGAACTTGAGGGCTTTAAAGAAGCCTAACATCTGCATTTGAAGAGGTCATCCTACTCAACCTTTGTTTCATTAGTACATTGCATTTACACAGAGCTCCTGAGCACATCCACACAGGTGCTGATAAAAGGCTGGCAGCAACAGAGAGATTATTTTGGTTGAATTCGAGGTTTTCCAATAAATTCACCTGAATCTAAATCCCGTCCTTTCAAAAGTTCAAGGGTTAAAACTTTTCATCAAGGTAAGGTATTCCCCAAGCAATCTGCATTGAAGGCTCTCTGAAGCAAGAGAACATTGTTGACCCAGACACCACTAAGTTCTTTTGCTTCCGAAAAGTTCTGGCTGCTGATAAACATTTGTCCTTTTTCTTTGATTAGCTTTACTCTGGCTGTAAATCCTATTTTGTTTTGTGCTGGGGTCTGGCCAAGGAAATATTTCTATTAACCTGGAGCAGCTGGGGAGTGAATAGCTGGCTCTGACTGTCAGGGGATTGCATGCCTGGGCATCCTATAACATAATGTTCTTTTCTTTTGAAGCCTCACTCTAAAAAGGAGATCCATGCTCCTCCTGAGGTGATTTTGCTAGCCTCGATGCTGGCAGAGTCGTGTGGACAGGATGTAATTAGCTTAAAGATGGCAGTCATTAGAATTTCCATCTAAAATCCGCTCTCCTCACAGTCTCCATGCTTGTCATGTGAGCTTTAATTTATCCATTCGCGGAGTGGGAACATACTCCTGCTACTTTCATTACCCAATTGACTTTAAATTAAAAATTGGTAACACGTCCTGTCTTGGAGGGCTTTTGAGTTTGGTCCCCTGATATCGGGGACCCTTGTAACCGAAGGCAGGGAGCTGTAAGGGCAGCGATTCCCACGCAGCGTAGCGATGGGCTCTGCAGCAGCAGTGGCCGCTCATTCGCATTCCTTTGGAGCCACCTGTGAGTCCCTGGCTCTTCTGCATGTCTTCAGCCTAGAGGAGGAAAGAGAGCCTACTTTTACTCCCTGATGCTTTCTGCTCAGTTACAACGTTTATTCTAAGCTTTCCAGCCCCGAGGCTGTGGAGACTTGCTAAATGCACTAGCCTCATTACCAGAGCACCACAGCAAGAAGAAAATCTCTCTCTCCGTCTATGCCTTTTGCCCAGGGTCTGTGACACTCGTTGGTATCTCACAGGTGTAACACAAGTACCGAATATGCACGGTGAATTTTAAACCCCCTTGTTCCCAAAGGCAAACTCTGTAGTGACTAATCCCTGGGAGACTCTGGGATTTTAAAATTGGTATATTTTCTACTTTCTGTTATCTCTACTCCCTCTGAGCCTTTTGCCGTGCATTTACTGTCCCTTTACCCCTTTTGCTATGCTGGCTCCCCACTCTGCATAGCCAGTGCCCTCAGCCAGCAGCACTTTATCTACTTCCAGTGTAGCGTGTCCTAGAAAGAATTATAGCATTGCCTTTCTCTCGACAGCTAGTCATCTCTCAGTAACATACAATAAGCTGTACTTGGGCCAAAGGAAATGGGTTTAGCCTGGCGGGTAATTAATTTTCTCAGGGTTCAGTTTCCCACACTGAAATTGGTCTCCGTCTGATCAATTAGAAGAACATTTCGCAAACGAAACTGATTATGAATCATGGGTTTCAATTCAGTTGTGGAAAACCTGGTACATGACTGTTGGAGCAAAAAGTAGAGGGAAGCTTCATCCCATTTATCCTAACTGCTGCTGAGAAGTGAAACCAGCACACTGTTCCGCCAAGGAGAAAAAAGTGCCAAGACTCTATCACAGCATAGTTCTGAACATGGTCCTCAAGTTTCCCTGGATATTGAAGCTTAACCACTGGCCTAATGCTCTCCTGGGACCACCCCTCCGAGCACTGGCATAGCTTCAGTTGGGCAGATCCTGTATACTTTTGCCTCCAGGCATGCAAAATAAAGATGGAGAAGAGCTTTAGGGCGAGGAGCATCCCCAAGACATCTTTTATTTAGATGTAATGGTTTTGAACAAGCAAAGGAGTGATCTCAGAGCTGAGGTCTCTATACCACAGTCTCGTTTCCATTTTCCTCTGCAGGTAGTAGTCATGGAAGTGATGGCAGGCTGTTCAGTTGAAATTTAGCTCCTAAGAGAATGACAGCATTTTCATTTCAGCCACGAGCAAGCGTGTAGGATCCATCCCACTGCCCCACTTGAGCAGAGAGAACACTCTCCATCCCTCGTGCTCTTCTTTCTGCCGCATGTACCCCCCAACACCGAGCGGGACTGTTAGTTCAGTTGCTACTGTGTCTTTAAAATGTGCCCAATAGTTTAAAGGAAATAAATAACTTCAGTTGTTCAAATGAAATTTTGCTGAGAACCCTTTTTTTTTTCTACTGAAAAAGCCATGACACTAAACTTTACAGTCATCTCAAGCCTTGAATAGTTTTTCATTTGTGTCAGATTAACCAAGTTAAAATTCCCTCTCACGGACTTGGCATTTAGAGGTATTATACTAGAAGTGGCTTAATAACTTTCACTTAAAAGGGAAAAAAAAAAAAAGCATTTATTAGCACCATGTGGAATAAAAACAAAGAAATGCAATTTCGCAAAGCAGGACCTGCTAAAGGGGATATGCTGCAGCCAGAGATGGGCACCAAGGCCGGACCTTTCAGTGAAACAAGACTGTTTGTGAAAAATTCATAACCTCAGATCTCGGGCAGTAGTCTTACCTGTTTTCATACACCAAACTGGGTCAAGCCCAGTTAGTGCCTGGCCAGGACCTTCTCTAGAAAAAGTACCTTAACAAAAAGACATGCTGCAGAAAGTGAGTCTCAGAGGATGGATGTGTAAGATTTTGTACAATTCCTATAGCTATCTAAATATATATAAATTTATTACTATTTTATGTAGCTCCTTTTTCCTCTGTCTCCCTAATGTAGACTCCTCATAGACAGAGAACTGCACTTGCGCAGAAATGTCCTAATTTGTAGTTAAAATATGTAATGTATTTGCTGTCTCATATACTGACCTTTATTCATGCTGGAGAAGTGTATTTGGAAGGGAGAAATAGGAGGCTTGAGATGCTTAACAGTTTCGGTAGGAGGAAACTCTGCAGCACTGGGTCATGCCGGAGGCAGCTTTGTCACCAGCGTGGTTTATTCTTAATGAATGGAGACTCATTGTGCCAGGGAAGTGGAAGTGCCGATTGTGGCTTTTAGTAAAAATATAATACTGTTGTATACTTTCAAACTGGGGAGCAAGACCTAGAACTTGAAGAAAGACAAACCTGACTATTATACTGCTAGAAGCAAGTGTGGAGAAAGGAGGACTGTTGCTCCTAGAGTAAACCCTGCTGCTCAGGAAACATATACAGATGCTGTTAAGGACTGTTTAAAGATGAAAATCCCTAAGTGAACAATCATAGCTAAAACAGTATTCTGGCTCCAGACTCTCAGGGATGTTGCTTTTAAGATGAAATGGAAAACCGACGTCCTGACCTCTTGTGGTCACTAAATATACGGTGCCAGATTTTCCAAGCATATGATTGTTTTCAGCACACTGCCTCCTTCTTAAATTTTTATTTGCTTACTGAATAGTCTTATCTGCAGCTCTCGCTTCACAGTTTCACCAGGGCAGAAACTTACTCAGTGTTCCTAATTCTCCTACAGAAGATACAGTGTGACATAGTTGGAGACCTTCTCCTCTGACAAATTCCAGAACGCGTTGCAATACAGCCACAGACAATGAACTAATACCAGCACGTGACCCGTTGTTCTGTATAGCTGTTTTCAAGCATTCCTTGGAAGTGGTCCTGCCTTCTAGGACATGTGAAATGATCCTTGAATGTAATTTGACAGTCAAAGTTCAGAAGTAACGTCAAGATCTTTTAGAATGAGAAGGTGCGAGCTAACTGTAAGAATTTATTTTTATCATTGCCTTGAAATGTTTCAGGACATATTCAACAAAGAAACCATCCTTGAAGAGCTGACATAAGTAGTAGGGTGAAGTATCTTTTGCTTGGGTGTTGGCAGTCTAAATTATACAAGATTCAAGTTTCCAATATATCTTATGGTTACTGTCTGTGTCTAGTGAGTTTTGCTGTAAAGAAATGACAGGTTTTGAGCCAACCATCTGGCATGACCACATGGGAAAGCAGACTTTGATTCACACCTCTGCAGGCTAGAGTCAGATGCTGAGAACGTTGAGGACCTGACTGCAGGGCTTAAAGCCCATCATTCTTTTCACTCCATCTTTGCCCAGTGCTGCCAGGGAACTACAGATAAAAATATAGTCAAGTGCTATGACCACTGGAATATAGGAAGAGGCTGAAAACTTTGAGGTGGAGTAGCTCATATTGCTCGGAGGGCGTTAAAGACAGGTAGGGAGAAAAAAACCCAACAAGTTAGATGTTAACATAATTGACCTGCTGCCTTTTTAGGGTACTTCTGGTTCTTTTGTAAAGAAGTCATCCCTAGTGTTAGGTATGGTTTTCTTCTAAAAATGTAGGAGTAACTTCTTGGTATGAAGATGTGAGCTAGGGGAAACCGCTACTCATGTCAGTGATTATTTGTTAATGATTTTTTCTTATAAAACCAAAAGCTTGGTATTTGCTATGACCGTGATAAAGTGTAGATGCCACCTGAGCTTCCTTCTTCCTTTCTCATGATCATCAACATAATCTGTGATTCCTGTTTTTTACTCCCTGTGCCCTCAAATTCGGAGACTGAATGGGATAATTCACAAGATGTTTGGTAAATGAGTAAGATGCTTGTCTGGATGAGGCGGCTGAGTGACTTATCTAGTGCTGCTTGGATTAAGAGGACGTTGATAACTGAAAATCCAGTCCAACAGTTTATATGCTTCAGACAGGGGAGATGTGAGGCAGAGTGAAACTGTCACACAGGTTCCAACCAGTGAACACACTCCCTGCTGTGTCCCCAAACTGAAGCTGATGGTGTTTCACTCCTGGAAGGCCAGCTAAGGGAGAGAATGACAGTGCTGGAGCTTTGTGGTCATAAAGGTCCGTGTAGCTGCTGCGAGGTCATCACAGGATGAGGTGCAAATGCTGTAAATGAGGGAAGAAAAGACAGTTTCATACCATAATGCATTATGCACAAACGGTAAACAGATACTTACCCTCTGAATGGTTTTTCCCTGACATGGGGAATAAAGCAAAAATAGTCTGCAAGACAGAAGCAGGAGCCTGGCTCTCCTTTAACAATCTGCACTCAACCATGTTCAAAATAGCCACTTGGCAACAATTTTCTCAGAGGGAAAATGGTGTGGAGTGCAGAAAATAAAGGTATAGCTGTAAAACAGAGGAAGCAGAGCTCAGTCAGTCTGTTGTGGGGTTTTTTTCAGTTCTGCTCCTGAAGTCAGTCAAGGTTGGTTTTGCCACAAGCCAGCTGTGCTTTGGTAGTTGCTTTCAGAACTGAACATTAGAAAAACAGTGGAGTGGCAAGGTGGTGGCTTGAACCATCATCTCCTTCCCTGGTAGAGTCAGGACACCAGCTTTGTTCCTAGGGAAGAACCACAGCTCCTCTCCAGGAGGCAAAGTCTGCTCTGTGGCCTGATGGCTTAGAGGTCTACTACAACGTCCATGCTGAGGAATTGAGGAAGATTCTGAATCTGTTTTGTCCTTTTCCAAACAAGAATTGAAAGGAAAACAAAACGCCCCCAGGGGCAAGGAATTTTCCTTCAAATTCTGTTTCCCTGTGGTATTTCAAGACGTATTTCAAGATACATCAAGGTGTTCTATTTAGAAGCTAAGACAAGATATATAGACTGCTTGGTACTGATTAGAAACTCTCAGGAAGCAACTGTCTCATGATTTTATTAACTGCAGATTCAGTCATGAAGATGACAGAGGGTAGGGAGAAGAAACATGAAAGAAGCCCCTTCTGGTTGCCAGGACATTATAGTGATTTGGCATCTTCATCATCGTGTGTCATGATGCAGGAACGAACGAGATGAGGTTGGGGCTACAGTTCATTAATGCCTCTTCTGTGCCTGGTAAATCCCCACCAGCTTCTGCAGTTCCTCACACAGTGGGGAGTGACCCCTGACCAGGTCGTCTGGGTGATAATTCAAGCAAGAATGGAATAATTTTGAGAATTATTATCTCCTTTCCAATCTGTGGTCAGATAACATCCCTGTGGCAACCGTTGCAACTGCCTATGTGGACAAGTAATGTTCAGAAAGTAATTTAATGTAATGGATTGTTTAGCTTTCTTTTAATTAAATGCAGCAGCTGGAAACAAGGAGAAGACAGCTTTGTATCACCAACCAGTTCTCTAATTGCAGGCGTCCTCCGTTGACTCTACTTAGTGTTCTGCTCAGGTTGAACACCTGTTGCTATGGCTTAAGCACCTCAGAATGTTGGGGTTCTTTTTCACCTCTCAAGAAAGGGTGGTGGATTGTTCTGTTTTGCTATTTTTCTCTCGCACCCAAAGTCAAACTGCTGATGAGGAATCTGTGTCAAAGTCACTCAACCAGCTCCAGAAACCACCTCTTGGGGGAGTCCAGCGGGAACACCAGGGAGGATGGTGTAAAGTTACTTGGGAAACTGTGCTTCTCACATGGCAAAATGAAGAGCTCCAACTGTTTACTCCCACAAAATCATTCTGGCTTTTTGAAGATGAGTGAGCACATTGATGGGTCTTTCAGCCGAGCCCCTTTCAAGCGAGAACAAAAGATTGCTTGTAGATTCTATCGATACAATTGTGACTCCGACGGTCGCTGCAGTTGTAGTGGTGTGAGTAGCAGTGACTTCAAAGCAAAACAGCTTAATGGCATTGCTTGCTCCACAATTTTGAAATGGAAGGTTTTGGCAAAGGTATCGGCTGGAAGAACTGGGTTTTTTTTTGTGTAAAAGGGTCAGAATTACACTGGGTTATGAGGGCAGTATAACCAGGATGTTAAAAGTGAGTGGCCTAGAGGGACTTGCTCAGATGTAAGCATCCACATAGCGGATGTCTAAAGGCAGGTGACATAAATCCACCTTGTGCATACTGTCTTCCTCCACACTTGCCTAACTTTACTGATTTCCTTTTTACCATTCACGTTCCCTCCTTTCCTCTCCATTTCAGAAGGGGTTTGTGTGTGTACACGTAGAAGGAATAGCTTTTGTGAGTTGTCCCTCAAAAAGCTTGGTACGAGGAGATCACTGGAGGAAAGATGTATCCTCCTGGTTTGCCCATAAAACTGGCTAATTGCTCAGTGCCCAGGGCCATGGGCAAGAAGCCCTGTAGGTGAGATTAGACCCTTGCCATAGCTGTGTCCATGGCTGTGGAGAACATCTGGCACTCCTGTTCCTGTCTGGATTTGCTGCTGGCTGTGCACAAGCAGCATGAATTTGCTGCTGGCTGTGCACAAGGCTAAAGACAGGCTTGCAGGCAACATCTCTACGTAACGGGAAGCTGGGCCAAGACACCGAGAGTTTGCCAAACAACCCTTTGTCTGGTGCCTAAATCTATACCTGTCACAAGGGGAATAAAGCAATGAGGAAGAGGCAATGCTGACTTGCACATTTCTAAAAAAAAAAGGCTTCTAAGATCTCTAATGGGGTAATTTGCAACTGCTAAATATACTCAGGGAGAAATACAACCAATCATTTCTTTCCTCAGACTCACTATGACGCTTTAAATTTTTCCTTTTGAGAAGGGACAAGGATGCTGGCATCGTCAGGGAGAACACTGGGCAAAGCAGTGGGTTTAGTCTGTTTGCTCTTGATTCACCACATGCCTCATCAAGGCTTTTTCCAGTTCTCTTGTCTTGATCCTCAGGGGCAAAGAATTGAGAGGGAGTGGGAGAAGATGTGGAAATGGAAAACATGAGGGCTCTCTGTGTGCAGAGGGGAGTGTTTAGACAGAATGGGTGCTGGTGACTAAGGAAAGGGAGGAACAGGCAAGTAGTAAATGAGTTTGTGTTCCTGGCTGCTGAATAGCCCCAGGAGGTTCCCAGCAAGTCTGCCGCTTTTTTATTGGAGTTTTGTGCCGGAGTTATAAACCCTTTAAATGAGTCTAGATCATTAGGGAAGCTTGGCTGATCACTGATGAAAAAATATAACAATTAAAACAAAGGGTTGGAAGAAGGAAGCAGAGGGAGAGGGAGCTGGGGGTGAGCAATTTTAATACTTAATAACAAATACTAATAACGGTGCTGAGTTGGGGACTAATTAAAAGTTTCCAAAAAGAGAGAGGAAGAGAGTGGAATTAATCTGGAGTGTTTTGTCTGGCAGCTTCTGTGAGTGCCTGAATAAACCACCCTGGCCAGGAGGACAGGACAAAATACTGGGAATTAAGCAAAGCTCTGGAGATAGATGAATTTAAGCTGTGGTGAAGCACGCAGAAGCTTAGCAGATTTCCCAAAAACAAGTCTCACAGGTCAGCCACCAGCAGTATCCTGAGGGTGAGAGGTGGCCAAAGCTGAAATAACCAAAGCAGCAACTATTGCATTTCACTAACCAATTTGGCAGCTACGTGAGGTTCAGGCTGGAGCAAGCATCGGGTGAGGTCCTTTGTGAGCTGTTGTCAGGCACCACCACTGCCATCTTCCACGTTACATCCTTCTGGATAAAACAGCTGGCTGTGGGGGAATGCCAGCCTTGGACACCATGCTCCTTGCAGCACCTAGCTCCTTTTGCTTCCTCACGTGTGCAGGCAGGTCTTAAATTTTAATTATGGTTGCTTTTTTGCTGTTCTTTATCTTAATTAAGTCTGACTTGCTGACTGTTTCATGGGAGATTATGTCTGGGAAATGCCTTCCTGACTTGAGTTCTGAATTGTGGAAGGAGCGATGTGAGAGCCATCGTCACTGGTCATGCCAGGCAGCTCCATCCTGCTGGCAGCAGAAATGCAATGAATAGGGACTGGGGAAAAGCTCAGCTAAAATCATAGACTGGCCTAGGCTGGAAAGGACCTTAGAGATCATTTTAATCCAGCCTCCCTATCGCCAGGGACACCACCTCTCGACTAGATCAGGCAAGACATGAGATCTGAACGGGAATCAAACCCGCGACCTTGGCGTTGTTAGCGCCACGCTCAACTGACTGAGCTAACCAGCCCCCATCCACCTGGAAAAAAAGCCAAGGGGCTGAGTACTTGGCAGGTAGAACAGCTTTCACAGAAAATTCCTCTGTATTATCTGGGATCTAACTTTCCCCCCCCTTTCTGTTGTGATGCGGCACCAGGGAAATTCAGACTTACAGTGCAACCAGCAGCAGAGTGTAAGCCCGCAGACACGCTGAAAAGCCTGTAGTTTTCATGGGCAGCTTTGCCACAGCTCTCTGCTTTGCATTATTTTCAGCCCACGGAAGAGCTGCTGAGGTGCTTACGGTGGGCTGGAATGCAGTATGGCTTGAGAGCTCTGCCTTGGCTCTTGATGCTGCCCTGAAGCATCCAGCAGCAAGCTTTGCTATTCTGCACGAGAGCTCTGTCTGTCTGTAAATACTTCTACAACGTGACAGATTTGCTGAGGAACCTGGCAGCAAAGATTTTTTTTTCCTCATCTCTCGCTCTCTCTGACAAATGTATAAAATGTATTAGCTTTTCATGTTCTAATTTATGATATAATAAACTCCTCTGGGCCCTGGCCTCTTTCAGGGATTGAGTGAACCGCTTTGGTGAAACCAAAGTATTGGTGAGAAGGAAGGATTGGAGAAAGGGATGGGGCAAGAGGTGGAACTGGAAGGAGGAAAGGGGAAAGGGAATGTTAGCAAAGCGAGGCTGCTGGGGCAGTAAGAGGGAAGGGGAGGCGAAGAAAATGTCTGTCATTTCATTTCTCTTTTTGCTGGGTGTCATGTGCTTCCCTGTGGGATTTACATGACTCTGCTCCTGGTACTGGCAGAGCTTCTCCAAGTGATTGAGTAGTGTCCGCGTTTAGACTTTTGAGGGAAAAATAATTTGCAAGAAGAGAGTGGGTCTGGACATCCTCCTGTGATCCTGCTCTGCTAGGGGGGTTGGACTAGATGGTCTCTAGAGGTCCCTGCCAACCACTGACATTCTCTAATTCTGTGATCCTCATTCAGGACAAAAGGATGGGAATGAAGGAGTAGGATGTGGCAGGAAAGAAGCGAGCTGTGGGTTCAAAGCTGATCTTTCCACCTTACTGCCTTTTCTTCTCAAGGGAAGCCATGAGAAGTATAAGCCAGTGCCTGGAGTCACAGCAGCAGTCTGTGTTAGCATCTTTATTAGCAATGAAATTCTGAAGCTTCTTGAAATCCCAGCTTGTGTTGGGAGTCTGTCCCATGCAAAACCCACACACGTTACTGGGTTGCAGAAACAGAGTGCAAATATCAGGACAGTCAAAGCTGCAATCCTCTTCCGCAAGCATAGCCATAACCCAGCTCATCCTCCTTGCCCAGAGGACATAGCATTTTCTAATGCTACACAGGTACTGAAAAGAATACCGAGCTTTTTTCTTTTTTTTTTTTTCTGGTTATATAAATAAACAACATGGCTGTTATCATCACCAGACCTTCTGTGGAGATGGGCCCATCCGTCAGTCCCCTGGGACAGGTTTGCTGTAGGATTAGCTGAGGTGAAGGACACAGAAAAGGTGTCTGTGATGCTACGGGATGGATTTGCTGCAGTATTTGCTCAGGCAAGTGATAATGGGTTCATATGTGTAGGGTCCTATTGATGGATTTGCTGTAGGATTTGCCTGAAGATCAAGGAAAGTTGAGCCTGTCAGAATGTTTCCTACAAGAAGCTATAGTGTTTGTACTCATGGCCTCAAGTACAACAATCTTGTCATAGGATTTTCTTGGGTAGGACTAGAGTGTATGTAGAATTATAAATAAAAATGCAAGGAAAGTTTATGCTGTAGGATTTTTCCAGGAGACAAAATCTCTCAGATCAACGCCAATAAGTGTGTCATGCATTACTCCAGAACGTGTTGTCAAACCAAGATGACTTGTTGCTTATGGAATTTTTTGTGATGATCAAACCAGCTGAAAGTCTGGCTTGAGTAATTAAAATGCTAATTGGAAATTCACCATTCATCAGAGGAAATAGCAATGAGTTTCTTTCTTTCTATTTTTTTTCTTTTTTTTTTTTTTTCCTCCAGCATTTTCTCTCTCGTGGTGGCAGATGTTGGGGTTGTGAATTCATTGTCTGCCAGAGACATAGCAAAATCCTCTTTCCAAACTAGTTTTCTGTATTTTCGTTTATTGTCTGCTTAAATTAACCTTCTCTAATGAGATGAAGATACGCAGGGTATGCTTGTAATTTACTGGCTGTGAAATGAGTTAGTACAGATATATTACATCCTGGTGGGTGACAGGGATTAGAGAGCTCTGAGAGTACTCAGCTAGAGGAGAAGATGGCACGTACCTTTGATCGTGGTTCCTAATGGTGCGTTGGATTATTCTATCTGGCTGTGTGCATACACACACACTTGGAGGGTTTGCTCAGGACCACTAGAGAAAGTGTTTACACCAGTGTAAAGTGAGTATAATACAAATATGCGGCCGCATCACCCAGTTTATGTCCAGCCTTCACTGTTGTGTGAGCAGAAGCATCACAGATTTGGCTGGTGCAACTGCCTCCCTGTGCGTGGGCGTAACGCCCGTGCGGTGTAAATGCACTATGGGCACCTCCATGCAGAGGTGGAGCTCCGTGCAGAGGGTGGAGCTTGCTGCCGAGCCACCCTCCAACTAACAGCAAAACATCTTTGGGATGAAGGTTTCAAGGAGACAACAGCCTCAGATAACAGCCCTTTTGATGTCACCTTCACTTGGAGTTATTGGGAGAATGAGTGTCTTTGTGTGGTTCTGGGGGCAGGTTTTTATTTTTTTTTTTGAGTGCTCGCCTGTCGCCGTGCTGTGCTGGAGAGACGAAGCCCGTGCGCATTCCAGTGATGGCCATAAAGCTTTGCAGGCTTCTGGAAGGCGTCTAGCCCAAACAGTTTGTCTGAAATGTCTCGATTGACTTAAATAAAAAGCATGTGGCTGAAATCCACAAGGAGAAGTGGACAACTTGGAAGGCAAGGGTTTAAGCATCAGGTTTAGTTAGATCCTCCTCTCCACCCCTTGTCTCCGCGGCTCGCGCTTCAAATATTTGGATTCAGCTGTCAGACTTCAATTCTCTCCCTTGATAAGAAGGCGATGCTTGAGTTCTCTCTCGCTCAGGCACAGATCAAGGTGCAAACAAATGGACGAAGCCTCCTGTCCAGGTGCAACACCAAGACTTGCCTCAGCACAAAGTGACACAGCCCAGTGGGGACATGGAGCACCCACACCTCTGGGCTCCCTTCTTTGGTCTGTGAACTGGGGAACAGAGATCAGATGATTGCATGGCTGCCAGCTTCCAATATTTTAGGGCTAATTTATGATAATAGCTGTTTGAAACACTCTCAGCCCTCAAGACATTAGTATACACCTCCGCTTTCAAAAAAAAAAAAGAAAAGAAAACAACAAAACACTTTCTTTGTTTTCATGCTGAGCAGATAATCTGAATATTGTGTGTCAGATTCAATTTGAAGGCCATAACAGAAAGACAAATAAAAACCTACCTCCCTGCTACCCCTGATGATTTTTTTTTTCCCTGTATTTGGGATATTGTAATAATGGATTTGTGTCTGTAGGACCCACTGGGGGTTGAGAGCCCCTGAGTTTGTGTATATGCCAAACATGTTGCAGTTATAATGATGCGAGGCTCAAAGAAAATGAGGTGTGCTAAAGTTCTTTCTAACAATATCCGTTGCTTTAATAGAAGATATTATCACTGTTTGTGAATCTTGTCACATGCGAGGCCTCGAATCAGATGTATTAACAGCCTTGTACTTAAGAGGTAGAAGGGCAGCGCTATTAGTTTGGGTCTGTTTTTTTCCTATTTCTAACATAGTTATTACAATGAAAAAAAAAGCATTTACTTGTGTTTGGGTTCAGATGGGTTCTGGATCAAAAGGCCAAAGTTATATCCTGAATTTTGGGAAGAGCCATATAATTCATATCCGTGTCTGTATTTATTAGCTCAAACAAAACAAAACACAGAGAAAGGTGAACAAACAAACACACAAAACAAAAGTGAAGCCAGACCCTTTTGTCCACCGTGGAGTCTGGAATGAGTGCAGATCATGGTACAAGCTTCTAATCCATTTTCTCATTCCCTCTAATTGTCATTTTTGCTGGACGCATATCTAACATATGCCCGTTGTTTACTTTTTTATAAACAGTCCTTGCCCAAAGGTAAACAAGGCAGACGGAACACAAGGCAAGGCTTGGCTCTGCATTGCAATTTCTCTGGCAGCAAAGGCAGCTTAAGAGAATCCGGCCCTTCTCTGGCCAATTGTCCTTTTTTTTCCATCCTGCACGTTGCTTTTCCAGCAGATACGTCAGCACAGCCCTGTGTCCGGGCTCAAGGGCATCAGTTGGAAAAGATTTATTCTTAAATGTGGTCCAGTGTCAGGACAGCCCTCGGGCAGTTGCCTGTGTATAGCTGGAGCTATAAATTGAGTTGCAGTGTGGGAGAGTGAATCCAGGGTGGGAAACTATGCTAAGTTGGTTTTGCCCATGAGAAATGGAGCTGTGGTGGTGTGTGCTGAGCTGGTGCCTGGGTCACATCTGTGAGATGAGGGCTTTCAGCTGCGGAAGAGATGGGTGGGACAATACAGGGGGTAGGGTGAGAATAAAAGCATCATTGGAAGAGTGGGAGATGGTTGGAGAACATTGAGACAGTGATTTAAGAAGGAAGGAGGTGGCTTTGGGAGGAACCCCCGGGATGCTTAGTACAGGTGGGTAAGCGTGGAGCTGGGCATAAAGTGCTGGTCCTTTCTGGTTGTACCAGCTTGCTGTTAGGTCTTGCATCTTCTCTATCAAGGGCTGAAGGTGTGAAAGGAGAGGGGCTGTTGCGAGGAGCAGACCTGTAGCACGGAGGGTTGTGCGCCAGAAGGCAAGGCATGGTGGGGGAAGAATGACTCCTCCTTAGAGGCTGAAGGGAGGAAGGAGTTCTTGGTGCTTCTTGTAGCACTTGAAAGGAGAAGGAAGACCACAGGGGAGCAACTGTGCTGACTGCAGCTGACCATGTCCCAGGAGCAGCTCTCTGACCCTTACGTTCCTCAGCTGTGTTCAAGCTGGGGATCAGGACTAGGGAAGTCAGTTGGGCACAGGTTTCTTCTGTCCTTGTGACCCGAGTGCTGGACAGAACCAGGCAAGGGAAGCGAGGGAAATGGGCTGCCACCAGCTCCTGTGTGTGAAACAAGACCCTTCTTGCCTTCACATGGCAGGGCTGGTGTCACTATCTCATTGTGCAAATTGCCAGCAAACGCGTTTCCTTTTTGCTGCCAGCCCAGACACAGCTTGCCTGGGACTGGGCTCTGTCTCCTGTTCCTCTGGAAGAACCTGGCTCCTTCTCCCTACTTCTCTCACCTGGTGAGGATGCTGCTTTTCTTCCACACAGCTTTACTCAAGTGCCACTATCGCCCTTTCAGGAAACTCCACAAAAGTTGTTTCTGTAGTTATTTTGGTAATTGTGAAATGACCTCGTGTAACCCCCATCCATGAAGCATGGGGACGTTGGCACTCTGAGCCTCTCCCTTCTGTTTTGTGGGGTTTTTACTTGCTCAGCTTGAAGGTTTGGGAGAGAATACCACCCATGTAGTCAATTAATTGTTTGCCACTGTGACTTTTGGGACCTGGCCTACAAGGAATGAGGCTTGCCAAGTTGTACATCATCCTCTCTGTTCTGCATTTCTAATATAAAGGAGAATGTGGTCTAGAAGGGGTACAGGTACACTGCTTCAGCATCATGAATAACATAAAGGAAATCCACTTTTTTCAACTGTGATTTAATCTTTTTACTTCTTTTTTTTTTTTTTTAACCAATATAGCATTTAATGCAGTTTCTTATCTTTTTTTCCTTTTTTTTTTTTTTGAGGGAGTAGGAAAGGAGTTAGCTTTCATTCAAAGCCTTCACTCATACCAGAAATCTTGAAGGAGGCAGCAGAGGACTGTTACTACTACTGAATAATCATATTCCTCAGCTGGTGTAAACGGGCTTAGGTCTGACAATGTCAGAGTAATTGGCATGAGATGTGAATCAGGTTGCATTCAGCCTGAGAATGATATCAGTGAAAATGTTCTAGTGGGAGGTGAACATCAAAGAGGAAAAAGGAAATCAGACGAAGGTGCAAAATAGAGTTACTTTACCCGTAACATCAATGTTCATGTCCTGCAAAATTACTACAAGAAACAGCATGATACAGAGCTGCACGGAACAAGTCTTTGTGTCCAAGGGAAAATATCTAGATGAAAACTTGAAACTCTTAAGTTTTTGCAAAGCTGCACTCGAGTATGGCAACAGAAACGTTTCTGTGTAGTTTTTTTGTGTCTTGTTCTTTCTGGTCATGGTGGTATTTTAGCTTAGATTTAATGAATCAAAATGCTGTAAGAAAACACATTTTAATCTGGGGGTGAAAAAAGCCCCCGGAAACTTAAAAAATGTCTGCAACTTATCTTAAAAAAAAAAAAGGGGGGGATTTATAAAAACTGACCCTTCCCTGCAAACAGTTCTACAGTTCTGATTTCAAAGAAATTGACTTTTGCAAAGAATAATAGGCTTATTGAAAAGTACCCAGGCAGCTCTTCTGCTGTTGCTGAGGCACGTTGTCAGCACACCTCTGTTTTTCAAGCCAGTAACACCTTTTCTGAAGAGCTCTGCTGTCTGTAGAGACAAGTACCCTCTCTGGGCTCAGTCCAGCACCAACCTTGAGTCAATGCACGCATTGTGTGGCTCCCCTTTCACAAAGCTCTGCCTCTATTCTTGCCTTCTTCTTTCATTCTCCTGGTGCAATGTAAAGGTCACTGTTCATGAAAGTAGATATTTGCTCTTTGTGTTCGGGGGGGAAAAGAAGTATAACCCTTGCATATTACAGAGAGTTTAGGAGGCATTAATGGACTCTCTGTAAAGTTTCTTGGGTACAAATTCCTCCTTTCTTATTGTCAAACCGTGGTCAGAAATGTTCACATCTCCCGCCAGGTGGGTTTGGTACCAGGTGTTTTTTTTCTAGGAATGGTCCTGTTGCTCGTACATCTTCCCTGTGATTGAGGCTGGGGTTTTAGCTGTAGAGCTACAGCATCCACTAATGTCCTTTCTGCTTGCACTGAAGAGTTTATAGAAGGTGCTTTCCTTGGTCTCACACTGAACTCCCTCTTGAGCCCACTCAGTTCAGATTGTGTTACATGCCTATTGTAAATTGGATAACAGCTGATCAATAGACACTTGTCCTGAAGATAAATGACCCCAGTATCAGATACAGGGCCTCTTTAGAGAAGAAGTTAAAAAAGCTGGATTTGGGGCATAAAACGAAGTAACATAAATAAGGATGGCCATTTTGGGTTGGCAGTTTATGGCGTTGCCAGTTATTGTTGAGTCCTGCTTTGCGGATGCTGTGGGGCAGTTTCCATGGACCGCAAATGGGCGGAGATAACAGGTAGGGGAAGAAGGGGCAAAGTGCCTGGAAGATATGATTATTTGGTGGACGTAAAAAATGGAAAGCCACATGACTAGAACTTGGGAACTGGGTGAACTTAGCTTGGTGAACCCACATTGGGTGGGGAGGTCTCTGCATAGCTTGAGGTGGAAGCTGCCGACCAATTATCTGGTAGTGAGAGATAAATGCTTGAATTCCAGTGCCCAAGCATGGAGCCACTTAGAATACAGGACTTACGCTGTTTATAAGTTACAGCAGGATCTTAATTTTTATGTGGGTCAGCCACTTTGGAGGAATATTTTCAAGAACTTGCTTGTCAATGCAGGAAATTATGAATACAGTAGACTAAGTTTCCACCCAGTCTGATCAGTCTAGAGTTTAAATAATCACATTTCATCTTATTTAATGAACTGTCAGCCATCTCCTGAGGAAGACACTTTAATGAGTGGAGAATCATGTCCAATGCTTATTTATCTAAGTCAGGAGCATAGATCTGATAACGATCCCTTTTCATCTAATGTGTCTGCTTCGTGTGTCTGCCAGGCCACTTCGTGATCCCTACAAAGGTAATTTGCATAAGAAAGGAGGAACACACTGAATGGTCACTGAGTTCTTTTCTTCACAGTTGAGGGAACTTCAGCTGCTTACCCAAGTAGACTGAATGTCAACTCAGAGTGTCCTTAAAGGATCCAGCAAGTGGAGAAGCTGAAGGGGAGAGGAATCAAGGAGAGACCAGGGACAATGTTCCAACTCTTAATTAGCTGGGATGCTCTTACATGGACTGCATAGTGCAAATGTTTCTGTCTGGAGTTACTGTCGAAAAGTAGTTCAAGCATTATCTGGGTCCCCATGCTGGATAACAAACAAGAAGTGAAAGTTCGAAGAGAAAGGAGGGGGTTTTTTTTGTAACTGGCATACCTGAAATCCAATGGCCAAATCACATAATATAGAGAAATAGCTCTAGGTAAAAGTGAGGGAGGTGGAACTGAAAAGATACAGACTTCGGTACGTGTTAACACAGAAACCAGGCTTTGGGCATGCACTTAGATAAAGGCAGAAACATACAAGCTGCCTGACTTCAGATATTAATAAAATGTCTAATTAAAACAACTAGCCTGCTCTGGAACCATGCATAGGCAATGGCAAGTCAACTTTTCCCTCCGTTGTCTTTAAAGGGAGCCAGGACAGCCTAGCTTTTAACTAGGGGAACAAAATCAGTGCTTATATTTTGGTGGAGGAGTATCACTGTCGCCTCAGATAGTAACTGAGCCCAAATGAAGCATGGAAGTGATCTTCAGCAAACCTCAATTATGGTCTGAAGAGCAGAAAGGGTTTCTCCATAAATGCTGTTTCATACACAGCTTAAGTTTTGTTAGTATGTAGAGAGAGAGGCCCGAGAGATCTTCCTGTGGGAAGCCTTCTGATCTCCTGAAAGCTCTGTGAAAATGTTAGGGTAAATTGTAAAAAAGCAATTTTCCAACAGCTTCTGTCATGTGCGACACTTCTTGTAACTAACTCTTTTGCAAAAGGAAGTATTACGTGGAATAAAGACAAATTACACACTCGACTGGGAGCTGATAGTTGCTTAAGCAGTGCTCACCCAGTCACAGGAAAAGGAATTTGCAGGGACCTTGAGAATCACCTTATCTACATCTCTGCCCCAAGCCAGGACCTACATCTGCCCTCTGTTTCTTGCTCTGTGGGTTAACCAGGCCACCTCTTTTGCTCTTAAATGACTTCTAGACCCTGACACTAGCATTAAACTCTCCTCCGTCCCTCGATCCATCCATGAATCTGTTTCACTTTGCTCGGAGCAGAAGGATGGGTTGAATGAGATCCTGAGGCCCCTTTTCTGACCTGAATAGTTCCGTGACGACAATTTTTGTAAAGTGATGCCAAAACTAATGCACAGTATCAAAGCTAAAGCACTAGCATGAGTTGAGTGGAGGAGTCATGATATTTGTCATGAAAGTGACTGAGCTATGCTGGTGTGATGTCTGGCTTTCTTCTCTTACTTTCTTCCAAAGGCATGAAATTACTGCCCCAAATTCAAGTTTTTCTCCATTCTAATTTCAAAATCCCTTTGCTAAGGAATTGCTTCTTTAGCTCCCTCCCCCCCTTTTTTCTTTTTTGGCTAATGTGTTGTAAGAACTTTCTGGACAATTTATTCTTTACTTGCCAGATGTTTGCGTAGTTGAGAAAGATTCAATATGGGCAAACAGAAGATCATAACTAGTAATAAGTACATTTGCTGCCTCAAAAGCATTAATTTTCAAAAGTTGAGAAAAATTACAAGCAAAATTGATTAAAAGAGAAACTGCAGGCAGAGCAAATGCTGATTGCAAATTGGGGTTTCTGTAAGAGGAGTTTATTAGATAGCCAAAACCCAAAACATCACCATTTCATATGAAATAAGAAGAGAACTTTGGCAGGAATCCAAGCCTTGATCTGCTGCAAAGGAAGAGTGCAATGGGAAATGTATATCCATACATAGGAATTACATATGGTAATTCAAGATGGGAAATGGAAAACTTGCAGCAAGATCCTTTGAAGAACTGATTGAACTTCCTTTTGCTCTGCTGACTTTAGTTTCTAATAAACCTCACAGCATGGTAAGTAATTGTGTGAGCATTACATGATAATATTATTTTTAAAAAAGGCTAGAAGGTTGTTGCTATGTAATAGCATGTTATCAGTCTTAGGCAAACTAATGGGGCCACATAAGCTGATGCCAGTCATTAAAGAATCAAAGAGTAGAAAGAAAAACAAGGTCTGTCAACATGATTTTGTAGAAAAAGGTCTTTCCAAAGAGAATTAGTTTTGTTCTTTGAGAGTGCCATTTTGGTTGATAAAAGTGTGGATGAACATAATGGACTGGCTCTTGTTTAAGTAATCTCCATCCCCCTGGTATTTTATGGTGCTGATTTTGTTATAGATTAAGAGCATTTACACATCTGAAACTGCGTAACTGCTGGCCTTGAAGACATTGCCTAACCTGGAAGAGGAAACAAACACAAAACAAACCCCAGCAAGAATCTTTCTAAGGGTTTACACAGAGATCAGAACTGATCTTTTTCAATATTCTTGAGGAATGATTTGTAAAACTACCGACTGGGAAAAGAAAGGTGACTTGGAAACTATTGGAGTTCTTTACAGAGACCTGCGTGGGGAGGAGGTGCGAGACTGAAAGGCTCCTCAATCTGGAAAAGGCATAAGGAGAATCAGTGGCTGGAAGTTGAAGACAACAAATTCAACTTAGAAACTAGGAGACTTCCCTTTTTTAGTTACTTATTCATTGGTTTGCTTATATAAATAGAGTGATTAGAGCAAGCTCTTACCAGATGATGTAGGATCTTGATCACATTGTAGTGGTGGGGGGGAAGTTTGCAAAGGCCAAAAGTTAATTACCATCACCTCCTGTGCTCATCAGTGAAGGGAAACAGCTCACACAAGCCAAATCCCTGCTTTTAATAATCATGTGGAGAGATCTTTTTTCCTCTGCATTGAGTACAAAGGGAGCTTCACTCAGCTGAGGGCTAGTGGGGAGCTACTGCCCTTTCTCCCGAGCCTTGCAGATGATTGTGTTCAGTGTCAGGAGAAGGTGATGTCCTCTCCTGAGGTTTTGTAGGTTAGTGAAGAAGATCACAGGGAACAGGCTTGTCCATAGAGCAACTCACAGGGGACCTGCTGGAGGTGGCAGAGAGAAAGAGGTAACAGGATGAAGAGAGAAAAAGCATACAGTTTCCAAAAATTTAAAAAAACATAGGTAAATCTGATCTCACTTCAGACCAATTTGAAGCTTGAATCGTGGTTCCATGCTGCCACTAGGACAGGCTTGGGAGGGTCACTTCTTCCTTTGTACCAGGGCCCTAGATGCACCATCCGAATACAGATTAAATTAAAAAACAGACAGAAAGAATGAAGTGTCTCTTACCTCTTGGCCCTAAAAAGTTTGCATCCAGCACAAGGCAGAGTTGGAAAAATTGTGGC
This sequence comes from Apaloderma vittatum, assembly GCF_000703405.1. NCBI lineage: Eukaryota > Metazoa > Chordata > Aves > Trogoniformes > Trogonidae > Apaloderma > Apaloderma vittatum. Next base: position 140,907 of record NW_009721182.1, read on the forward strand.
AATCCTGTTGGGCTGCCTGTTTGGGGCAAATGCTAATGACTGGCTGATGGGAATGTGCCTTTCGTCATGTTCTCTGGCTGCACTCGCTGCCTTCCCCAACGAATGGTATTAATCATGTCAGCTCCCCTTTCTACAAGAGTGGCTGGTTTAATGGGAATCTTCAGCCAGCATCGATATCCCGAGGGGAGGAGGAAATGAAGAGAAGAGGAAAGCGTGTAGCAGGGTGGTAGCTAATGGTGAAAGCAGTTACTGTCTGTTCCAGAGCAGGGATTTGATGGGGACAAGAGAGGGAGTAGAGACTGGATTTACTTTGAAAGTCCAGAGGCAGCAGGGGAGTTGGTTGGATTTGCAGTGCTGGAGATGGGAGAGGTCTCTGGGAAGCAGAGAGCATGGAGGATGGTGTGGCATGGCTGAGATCCAGAGGTGTTTTCCAGGAAAGGTAGAGGGAAAGCTGGAGCAAAGCTGAAGTATTTGAGCCCAAAACATGGGCCAGAAGGAGACTGAGAAAGAGGCAAATGGAGTGAAAGCTGCTGTGGGGATGCAGTGCTCCTGGAAGGGGGTCAGGCTGGGCATCTGTGGCAGAGGGAACCAGCCTGAGGAGATAGGAAGGAGTAGCTTTTCTCAGAGGCAGCTGCTGGTGGTCACCATGACATTGCCTTTGCGTGTTTTCTGGAACTACCCAAGCTTTTTCATTTTGTGGCAAAGAGTCATTCCTGCCTGGAGCCACAGGGCTGCACCATCCGCTGCTCCCGTCTTTCCTCTGAGGTGCATTGGGGTGCCATCTGGCTGGGAGTCCTCCATGGTCTGGAATTCCCTGCCAGCAAGCAGAGGGAGGTGGGATGTGTTTCTGTGCCCACAGGTGTGCAGGTTTCTCTAGGAGTTGTGAGGAAGGGTGGTTTAGCCCAGGGTTCACCAGCAACTTGGCCTGCTTCTTCTTACCCTTTCTTCTCCTTTGCCTGTTTTTCTGTCTGCTCCCATGCTCGTTTGACAGCTGATTATTAGAAACCTTGCTGCATATTAGCTGAAATTAAGTTAAACACTGCCTTGCAAGACACTGTGTGGCTGACATGTTTCTCAATGTACCCGAGCTTCTGTAGCACCATCATATTCTACCTTGTATTTGAGCTTCTCCACCTCTTGTTTTTTTTTTTGGTCATTTTCAGTCATTTCCTAGCCAGGATGAGCAACACGTTTACTACTCGGTCTATAGAGAGGATGAGCTCCCTGGAGTTTTCTTCCTGGGATGTTTGTTCTGCAAACAGAAGCCTGTAATGATGGGTGGTACTATGAAGAAGGTTATCATCTTAGCCCATAAAAATACTCTCCTTTTGATAAATCCAGCTCCAAAGACCTGGCAGTGTATCACACAGTAGAAGGAAATGACAGTAACAAAACACAGATAGCATAGGCAGTATGGGAAAGCCTTTCATGTATGTGATGAACTGAACCTGTGGAATTTATTGTCACAGGATATTTCTGAAACGAATAATTTAGGAGGAATCAAAGAGTTTGCAACCTCATTGAGAGCTCTGTCCAGACGAAACATGATACAGGTTGAAATTTATAATGACTAAATCTCTACAACGTAATCTAATTATCAGACAGGGTTAGGCAAAAATGACCTCCCATGGGAAGAAATGCACAATTAAATGTGTTAGATCTGAGCTGATGAGCAGGTATGTTAAACCTTCTTCTGAATCACCCAGTAGTGAATTTTTTATCGGAGTTGCGGTAGCAGATCAGACAAGCTTTTTGCTTCTCTTCTTGCTGTTACCCTGTGATCTTCTGAGACAAAATATTTTATTCCCTGCACATGGACATTTTTGCAAACAGTATCTGAGAGGTCTCAGAAATCTGATTTCACGTTTGCTTTGTGAAAATATAGCCTCAAACAGGCTCCCTGTACAGAAGATTCTAGGTAGCTGATCAACCTGGTATATCCTTGCTTGGTTGAATTTTGGGCTCCAAGAAATTGATTTCCCCTGTATAAACTTCATGGGCACCGGTTGTTGCGCTTCAGTATACACAGAGCTCCACTGGAGATGGAAAAAGTTCCTAGTGACTTCAGAGAGATGTGCCACTTTTTTTTTTTTTTAACTCAAAGTTCTTAACCAAGCAAGAAATCTTTCAAATCAAGCTGAGACATGATGATGTTCCATGCCTGATGCTTCAAGGATGGATGACACACTGGAAGTGCCAATGGAAGCTCCCCAGTGTAACCAGGTTGCTTGGCACTAGGGCCACAGTCAGTTTATGCAACTGTGACCCAGGTCCTGCATCTGGTGGCCCAGTTGGGCCAACCTATGTTTGGTTCTCTATTTTTTCCCTATTTGCATGTTTTCTTTGTTTTCAGAATATTATGCTCACCTCTGCTGCCATGGAGAGATCATTCAGTGTCAAGAAGTCTCCCTGATCTCCTTTCTCTGTCACTCACCCCCCCCAAACACTAAGTCATTGCTCATGGTGATGTTTTTTTTCAAAAGAATCATTTTCAACCTGCTTCCTGCCTTTGAGTCATAGCACATGCCAGATAGAGCATGAGAACACAGAAAGTCCTCCTGTCACAGAGCCTCACAGCAATGGTGAGTGTCGTGAGCCCAGGTTTGGGTGTCACTTGTTTAAGGTGTCAATCAAATCGTAGTACACGTACTAGTCATCCCCCTCTCCCTGGGGATTAGAGGTGTGTCCCATCATACCTGCATATCAGCACAGTCTGCTGTTGTGTTGCTGTTCACGTTATGTTGCTCTCACAGAAGCCCCATCCAGAAGACACTGAAAATGCCCTGCCCATAAAGAGAAGACCTCATTTTCCCAGACATGTTTTCCATGCCAGTGGGCTCAGTGCATTAACATTACTTTCCTCTTCTGTGGCTGTGTGTGATTATGATCGAAGCAAAGATCCGCACCGGAATGACAATGTGTCGACTAGAGCAGCAGGGAAACGTGCTCCGGAGGAGATGCCGCATGTGTTTGCAATCAGCGTCAGGAGCCAAGGGCCTCGGGCTGACCCTCCGCCTGCCCCCTCGAGCTCAGAGCATTTTCACAAACGCCGCTGATTGCAAACTGTGGCTGTTCTCTCCAGCAGCAGAGAGCCCAGGTGTTGTTTTATTTTTAGGTGTGTTCTGGAGTCCGCCGCAGGCTGTGGACTGGCGTCAGCAGGACTGGAAAGCAAGGAAGTGCTGCTCTTCACTTGGAGATGTCATTTTCCTCCATGTAACCTCCCTTTCAAGGATTCTGGCCTGCGAGATCCTGGCTGGTGGGTACGTGCAGGGCTGCAGCTGCGATGTGTGGGAGGACACGGGAAGCATCCAGCTGTCTGTGCAGCATCGCCCATTTGGCCCCTTGCACGAGAGACCAACGCTGCTTGGGTGGGTGGCCAGGGGAAAAGGGGGATCTCCGCAGTCACTTTTCAGACTTTCCTTCTAAATTATTTCTCCCTAAAGACCTGTTCCTCACCTTCCATGCTTGAGCCTGCATGGATAGAGTGCAGGAAAAATCCTCTGCCTGGCCTTTTCTAATTCTGATCTCAGGTGCAGTTATTAAGTCCAAATAAACTTTTTGGCACTGGCTTGACTACTAGTATATTCTGCAATAGCCACATCAGTGCTAGTAGGTTTTTTTGTCTAATTATCAGAGGTGCATGTAGATACACTTCTCCAGAATGGTGTTAATAATAGCTCTGAGTGGTGAGAAACGACACAAAATGCTGCTCTTAACTCAAAGAACCAGTAGGAGAAAGATCAAATCCCAAATCGTGCATAGCTTCAGAAAGTGCCATGAGACAGTCCTGGGAAACAGCATTTTCCAAGCATTTTACACTGGAGGTCAGTGGTATTCTCCTTATTGCAGGTAGGGAAACTGAGGCACAAAGAGCTAAGAGCAGCCTGCCAAGGCTGGCACCAAAGTGCTATCTCCCAAAACCCTCATGCACTGAGCTGCTGACCAGGCTTCTGCTGCTGTTCTCTCTTGACCGTCATAGCTTGTAACTTGTTCTTTCTGTTGGCTGGGCAGTGAGTTGAAGGATGACCATGATAACAAGCTGTTGTAAACACGTAAGCTGATGGTTTTGAAGTAGAGAGCAGCATGCTGAGATCTAAATGAATGTGGGGTTTTATTGAATACACAGTCCCTTGTTTTCTGAAAGCTGGGATATATGCACTTGTCTGTGGTCCATCATACAGAATGAATGGTCCTTAACACCTCCTTTCAGTCACTTTTGGTTGCGTGCCACAAAGAGAGCTTTTCCCACATCTGCAGTGTTCTACAACTGTTATGTTTTGGGATTTTTTGGGCAGGTGAAGGTCCCTAGTATCGTGTCTGATCTACGTCAGCCAAGGACATGTCTTTTTTAGCAACTAATTCCAAAGGTAATGTTGCAGGACCCCAGATGAGCACCACGACACTCTTCTGGGCTTTCAAAGGGAGGTGACCTTGTTTTCACCAGGCTGCCCTGCTCCCTGGATAAAACCACATTTCCATCTCCTTTTACAGGAGGCTAATTTCTTTCCATTGCTCCCTACCACCAGGACCAGGAGAAGTTCAGAGGAGCCATTCGGATGAAAAGTGGGGACATCTATGTAGACAGGTGATCTTCAGGTAGTGGAGGTGGTGCTCCTGTGAGCAGTGCTGCCGTTGTGTTAGAGCTAATACCCTGCAAAGACAAGGTAAAGGAACGAGTAAAGACATTGGGGGGGAAGGTTGAGAAAAGGATGGGTTTAGGGCTGTGAGGAGGGGATTGATACATCTTTCTGCAGTACTGTCTTGCTGGATCCTGTCACATTCACCTCTTGTCTACAACCTTCATTCTTAACAGTATTATTTTAAATTTTAGAGCTCTATCACTCTTGATATTATTTTTAATGACCAGGTGGATCAACTTTCATGATAGTGACAATTTTTATGTTTCAAATCGACCTCCAAGGTCGATTTACTTTCATTGTTTTCCAAACAAACCACTTGGACTGTTTAAAAACTGGCTCTAGTGAAGTCATTTTGTGAAGAGTTTGAACAAATTGGCATATGTTCCTGAATCAAATTGCCTTTAAAGAAAATGGCAAGAGTTGTCTTAGAAATAGAAATTCTGACACTTGTCCAAATCTATTTCTACCTGTGCATGAAAAAAGTACAAAAAATGAGTGGAATGATTTTTAAAAAAGAATTTTATTCATGAAGGTCAATGCAAAATCTTTACCAGGTGAGACTGAGGAGGAATGGAAAGAAACCCGAGAAGTGCTGTAAATATTTGAAGGCAAATAGCAACAACCACAATAACAGTGGGAGCATGTTGTCTGTGAAATTCTTATCTGTTGGACACAATCCAACAAGAAAGAGGGTTGTAAGAGAGTGAGGGAACATATTTACAATTAAAAATTAAAGCCTGCAAATACTGAAGGTTAGGCAATGTTACTAATTTCCAAAGACTTGTAGAATATATATAAAATATTAGAAATATATGTGAAAGAAAACAATGTAAGGACCTGATGCTGGCGGTGAAAAATCTAATACTACTGCTAGAAGCAGCAGCAGAGCAAATGGAAATGCAACCCACAGCCCTTAGAGGGAAAGGACACATGGTTAATGCCTGTAAGGCCTCTAGTTAAACAAGAAAGGCAACAGCTTACTGCAGATAAACCTACAAGGGAGAAAATCTATGTCAAACAAAGAACAAGGTAGCTATTGGTGTGAGGGGGGAGAATATCTTAACACAGAGCCTCAAATACTTAGAAAACGGGCAGAGAAATGCCTATGTGGAAACCAAAACCACTCAAAAAAGCTCCAGACTCACAGCAATAGCCAGTAAGTGTTTACAAGTAGCCCCTGAGTGAGAACGAAGGGGATCTGCAAGGATGAAATCAAATAGGTTGAGGAAAGTCCAAACTTTTAGGAAGGCCAAGTTGAAACAAATCTTGGGCAAAGTTGATGAAGTTTTTCTGGCCTGCCAGAAACATCTCAGGCAGCTGTGTGAACCAAAAGTGAGAGAATTTACTTGAGGAACAGTGACATTTGGAATGGAAGAGCTGGGGTCATTGCTGAGGAACAGCAGGTTTCCAAGGGACAAAGGACTGAATTCCCCTCACTCCCCTAAAACCAGCCCGTTTGCTGCAACTATATGAGAGTAAACCCACGAAAAGTGATTGCACAGGTCCTCTGCTGGGGCACAAGGAGCTCTTGATCTTCTGAACTAAGCCTGAGTGGTTACGACAAGCAAGAAAAGCCCAAAGAGTAGCAGAAAGGTGGGAAGTACGCCCTGCCAAGCAACAGAACCAATCTGAATAATACATAGTTCTTCAGGGGAATTTAATGGTTATTAGTCTGCAACCAGGGATTCACTGGAGGGAATATTATTTGCCCCAGGTGACAGAGGGAGTTAACAGCAAAGACAAAAGGGAGGGAGTCCTGGCCTTCCCCAGACATCAGCTTGTACTTTTCTGCCTTGAACATCTTCATGGTCCTGAAGCTCCTTTTTCCAGCCTCTGCTTCCAGCTGGAGCCAATTGAGAAGGTGTCAGGAGAGGATTGGTCAGGGGAAGCTTATAAACAAGATGCCCATGCCACCTTGTGAGGGAATAAGGAGGTGGTGGAGGAATTTTGTGAGAAGTGAAGAGTCTGCTTGGTCCTGCTGCTCCACTATGGTTTTACGCAGAGGACTGTGAGCCACAGAGCTTTTGGTATTGAAGACACAACAGGTGAGTAATTTATAAAGTGTGAAAGGATTTGAGAGTGTGGATGTGCAGGTTCAGGTATTGTTGTCCAGGATGCCAGAGAAAGCTTTAAAACAGAGCATAGTAAAGGAGAGAGGTGGGATGTGGTAACTTCTCTGTGCTCTTTTTCTACCCTGAGGCTCCCCACTAAGTGATGACTTTGTATAATTAAAATGAACAAAGTAAATGGCAGCAATCCGTCTTCACAATCACAGCATTTTTTCCTTCCTTTGGCTGAAGTGCTTTGTTCATCTCAAATTGGTTAAAAAAAAAAGTAAAAGTAAAAAAATAAATAATAAAAAATACAGAAATAGAAGTTGAATGAGTGCCTGCAGGGGCTGTATTTTTAGCAGCTCATCAGTTTGTGGAGAAGCTCAGAGGTTGCAGATTCTAATTGCCAACCTGGAATGTGGAAAGCAGGACAACTGAAAGAGGGTTTGTGCTGGGGAGAGTGAGTGTTTCAAAGCAGAGAAGGAAGAGATAATTGGCACCTTTGCTGCTTACAAAACGTGGTGGGACAGCGTGTGGAGAGGCCATCTGGCTAGTGTTTGTGGCTCAAGGGCCTGGTGGATGACTCTTGTGGAATCCATCTGCAGGAGGGATTTTACCTCTTCCCTTGCTGGAGCTGTGAATGTTTGTGTGTCCACTCTTGAGAGGCTGAGTCGGGCTATTTGCAGATGGAGCATGTCAGATCCAACTGAGACACTGGCTGGGAGACGGTAGTGAGGAAGTAGGAAATGACAAAGTAGATCTAACAGGAGGGTAGAACAGAGGGTGATCTCTGAGCACAGGTCCAGGAGCCAGGCCTCTACGTATGGGGTGCAAGCTCCCTCCAGCCTTAAAACATTAATTAGGTTCGGTTCAGTGCTGGATCTATGCCCGGGAAAGTTCATATGCAGAAGGCTGCTGGGAGAGGAGGTAGTTGATTTCCTCCGCTGGTGTTCTTTCAGAGCAGAACCAGGAGTCCAATGTGGGGAAGAACCTTGGCCAGGATGGAGGAGGAGGTGCTTAGTCTATCTTTGTACCATCTGAAGTGGACCTGGTTGTCATCTTCCCCCGTTCTCTTCCATACCCCTAAATTTGGCTTCTGTGCTCTGCAGCTCTGGGTCTTGAAATGGATGTCCTAGAACTGCTGACTGTACTGACAGCTCAGCTGATGGCTTGTGGGATTCTGTAGCCCATTGGGTTGGAGTGAAGGAGAAGGCTGTCTTGCATTTTGCTTGGTATTCTGGCAGGTTTTTGGCTTGCTTTCCTGATAGACTATTTTCATCTCTCCTGTCCTACTTCCTTCCACACAGGCCTCGTTTTCCCCCAGGGACTATAACTAAACTCACTCTTTGTCTATAATCCCAATTGGTTCATCAGCTCTCTGGAGCATTTCCAGGCGTACAAAAAAAGATGATCACATGGGTAGACCATCTGATGCTATGTATATAAAAAAACAAGCTATGTACAAACCAGACCATGCTAAACAGGCCTCGCTACGGCTGCAGTTATTGTCTGGATTTTGTTAACAACCTTTTTATAGGCAGACAAATACACTATGAAATACATCTTCCTCTGCATGGAAGACCCAATCCTAACACAAACAAAGTAAGAAAGATTTGGCAGAAAAGGCATTGTGGGTAACTGCTAATTTGCTGAGGTAATGGGTTATGGGGATAGAAGTAGGACAAATAAATCAAAAAAACATGGGTAGAAACATATGTAAGCAATGCTTTGAGGACAGGACTTGAGGGTGAAATGGAGAAAAGCATGGCCATGGCTGATTGCAAATCGTATCTGATTTGCAGAACAAACACTGAATGGAGCTGGTAAGGTCATTCTTCCATATGTATGAGCTTGCTAATATCCTTGCTGTCTGGTTACCCCCAACTGAATGCTTCAGAGCTAACTTTTCCCTGAACTTTAGACTGCAGTGGAAAAGGAGGGACTGAAGAAGCAGCTTGCACAGCTCAGCAGCATGTGTGCAAGGGCATACTCGATCTTTGTGAGGGCAGTAATGCCACACACCACCCTGGCCCATGCTCAGCACCCTGTTTCTCCCAGAAAAGCTGCCTGTGCGAGCACAACTTTGATCCTGGCCTTTGGGATGCTACCGACGGACGGATTAGTCACGCTGCCGTGGTTTGGCCGCTTTTGGCTGCCTGCAGGGCTGTCACTTTCTTCTTCTTCAAGGAAAAGCCAGTGGGCTGAGGCGGCTGCAGTTCCATCTGCCGGCAAAACCCATAGCAGGGAAAGAGCAGCAGCTAGGGGGGAGGTGCTGGAAGTGGGGAGCAGTGGATTCACTTCATAATTAGGATGGCTGCATCATCCCTTATACAAATAAGAGGAAGAAAGAGGCTTTCTGCAGCAGGCTGACTGAGTGGAGAAGAGAACAGAAGGATGAAGCTGTTCTCCAGGAAGGAACATATCTGGTCTGCACAAAGTGTGTGTGATCACGTACATGCTTTCCTTCTCTCTAGAAAAGGCGTCATCAGGAGCCCTTTAGAGCAAGTGATTCCTGGTCAGAGTTTGGCTATTGTCCTGTGTTACACACTCATGCAGAACAACAGGAGGAGTTTCAGGTGAATGCAAGCAAATTCTATGACTGGTTATTCCTCAACCCCTCCTGTTGTTCCACACATCATGGGTCTGTCTTGCTGCTCCTGTGTCACACCAGCATTTTGACATACTCATGCCCATCCCTCAACTCCCTGTTTGCTTGGAGGGGCTCTAGCTTGATGGTAAGGCAGGTAGGTGCAGTGCAAGGCTTGTTATGTGCAACTGAGAGTCTCTGGTATCTACCAGCCTGAGCCCCCCAGGCTGCCTGGAGAACGTAGATGCATCCCTCGTAGTGGGAAGAGGGTTGAGCAATATTGTCATCCTCCACCATCAGCATCTTCCGATGTCTAACACTACCACAGATGTGTTTGTATTCACTGTTTTCCACTTGTGCTTCTTCAGCTTGGCAAGGCATCTGCCTTCCTGGTGTGGAGAAGGAATTCAAAGGGAAGCTGCTCAGCAACCAGCTGTGGCTGCCCTCTCCCTCCATTCTGCTCTGCTGGTAGACAGATAAAAAAGTCCTTGCTGCCTTGGGACTGCTGTATCTGTATGTATGCAGGATGTGAAGTTAGGGCTGGACTTAAGCAGGAGATCCATGGCTTGTGCACTTTCTGCTCTCAGTGAAAGCAGCTAGCTCTTCCATGAAGCTCCAGAGTTCTTCCTAAGTGAGCCTGTAAGAACTGTATGGAAGGTGGGGAACTCTAGACTTAAGATGATGCTCAAGCCAGCATCAGCCTGGTATTGTGGACATCCAGCAATCCAGAAAGTTCCTTTCCTACTGATGTACCTTAGCTCTATCCTAATAGGGTCACACAGCTTCTGTCTGCTTTACTGGAGGTAGGAATTCTCCTAGGCTTGGTTTATTGTCAGTTGAGCAACCTAATAAAACAACATTATCTTGTTCACAGACTTGCTAGGTTTTAATGCAGGACAAAGATAAACAAACAAGCGGAGGAGGAAGGCACAGCAAAATCAGTGCCGCCGATTAACTAAGAGGGGATCTCGTCACAATTCATACATCCCCAGCAATCTCTCAATGTCAGTGGAGCTCTGCCTGCTGAGTGAGGAGTATGTCCTCAGCCCGGATCAATTAAGCCATACCAAATAACTTCACCTCTCCTGCCTTCTCAAGCTTTATTCCCACTCCAGCACAGATCATAGAATCATAGAATGGCCTAGGCTGGAAGGGACCTTAGAGATCATTTTAATCCAACCTCCCTGATAGGTAGATACACGCTCGCAGTCTCATATCCTTCTTCCTTCTGTTGCCAGCAAAGAGGGATCATTTCTCCACTTCTTGTTTCCAAACGTGGAATCTGATTTGACTGACACGAGGGCAGGAAAATCCTCACCTGTAGCTGAGAGTCAGCCTTCCTATGCCACCAGATGGTATGGCTGAACCAGGGAGCTGGTGCATCTTGGGTTACTTTCCCTCTCTGAGGCTGTCAGGTATAAAATGAACTTTGTAAGCTTGTGTAAGTAATGGTTGTCTAGGTTGCACTGATTCAGTGGTACTTGGACTATGTCAGCTTATCCTAGTCATGGGCAAATTAAAGTGTGTAGCTGCAAAAAGAGCGAGGAGCCACATCTGAGCAGGAAAACAGTTCCTCTGACAACACTCTTAAATGTATCACAACATAATGTTTCTCCTTTTGTCTTTAATGCGGTATAACAAAGGCACGTTAGGGCTGGATGGATTCTGTTCACACCAGAGACTTTTCCAGCGAATAAGGACTTCGCAGGAGGGCCATGGTTGTAGCAAATGAATCTTTGCGTGCTGCATTGTGCCTCCTGTCCCCCATCCTGGCAAAAGTGGAGCTGGGGAAGCGGCAGAAGAACTCCACTCCGCTTCTGCCACTTCTGGGGAAAGGGGAAGCTCATGGTTGCCTTGACTTCCATGACTTGGGAGGGCCCATTATCTGAAAACACCATAGGAAAGGTGCATTTATGTAAACATTAAAAAGTGAAGTCTATGGAGTCCAGGGCAATCCATCTTTTAAATCTCAGTTTTATAGCATTATTATGTGAGACAGTCTCATAAAAAGCTCTCTGTAGATGTTATTACATTGCATTGTGGCTTTGGAGAGTGAGCTGAAGAAGCTGTGAGTTTGTGCAACAGCACATGTTAGCATGAGTTATAGTATGTCAGGGGCCCCGTGTTAACGATCAGAGAACCTATTCAGCTCCTTTAAGGTTAATCAACTTGGCATTTGTGTCAGGTGTAATGTCTAATTAAAATGATGGAAGGGGTGTGAATGCCTCCTGGCAGAAGAGGGAAATGGCACAAAGAGGCAGCGTCAGTGCCATATTGGTTTGGAAAATCAATAAGAGGAGCTCATTTTATCCCAGTGTATCTCTGCATTTGCCATTCAGTGGCTCATTTGGAAAAGTGCCAACTGGCTGCCTGGGAGCCTGGAAACTGCATCGTTTGAAAACACTTAAAGACAATACTGGTGGGGAAAGGAGAAGGCATCGTCATCGGGCATGGCTTGTGAGGTTCAGCCAGTGTCCTCGTAGCCTGCAAGATCAGGGGAGCCTGGGCTGTGGAGATTCGGTGGATCGAGACACTGATGGAGAAGGGGAACGGATCTGGGGAAAGGGAGGCTCTAAAAATCCAGGAGGTGGAAAACCAAGGATGGCTTTTTGAAGGAGAGGCACATGGAGTACCAACCTGGTGGTGTAGTGGGGCGGGGGGGGAATATCATCTCTAGGTTTTCTGTGTTCCCACAACCTCCAGCTAGTAAGTGAATAGTGTAAGTGAATAATTAACCTCTCTATGGTGAGAATTGGAAGAAAAATGGATAAACTAAAAAGCTGGAAAGCAAACTATAATCTGTCCATGTTTTTGTTGACAAACTGAAATGCTAAGGAAAGGTTTCTGGGATTTCGCCCTCCCCCATATTTGCTGTTGTTTGAGAACTCAGGAGTAGGAATAAATGACATAGATGCTGTCTGTAGCTTTGCGTCTCTTGAAAGAGTAACTGAATAGGACACTAAAAAATAGTTCAGATTTCCTCAGAAAATAATTTTTAATGAGCTGTACCCATTTTTCAGGATGTGACAACTCTTCCTTTGCTAGTTGTGCAGCCAGCTGGACAGACATCCATCTGAGTAGCTGCACAAAATGTGTTAAAGCTGTAGATAAATCAATAACTTTCCATCTATGCAGTTACACTTCTCTGCAAATATAAACATTTGCTCATTATCGCCACACACAGTTTCATCTCTACTGAATTTTTAATGAAAAGGAATGATAATTTATTCACTAGCATTTTTTTAGAAAAATGGTATCTTTTCTTAATGATTTTACTCCTTCTGGTTTAGTTAAGCGAGCTTACTGCTTTCCCCCAGCCTATATCTTCAGTGCAGCCTGCTGGAGCTCAGGTACACCCTGCCTACAGTGAAATACCTTTAAAGCACCTTATTTGAGAAGTAGAATCAGCCTCAGAAGCAGTGAAGAAGGGCAGGGTCTGTTAGGTGGCAATTTAGGTCCCACAAGGGCTGAACTGTCCTCTGGGCAGTCTGCTCTCTTCATTTTCAATGGACACAAGCACAATACTGTACTCTTAGATTTGTTTAGATTGTTACTGTACTCTTAGTAGTTTGACAGAGGTGGGATAAATATGGGCCTGAGAAGGGAATTAAAGAAGCAGCGCTCAAGTGACTTAACAGCGTTTTTCACCTTGCTTTTGAAAGTCCCTCGTTAAGAGTTCAACTTTCCTCATTCTCTCTCCTATCCCAAGTAAAAAGCCTGCTGCGTTGCTAGGATGACTCGTATTTACGTGCTCTGAAATCTCAGATTGGAGAGGAAATGTTCTGGGATTACCCTGATTTATGACCTTTAAGTGCTCTGTGCAATGACAGAATCTCTACCTGAAAGCTCTTTAAGCAGAAATTAATTTATGCCTGACAGTGATTAAAGGAGAAAGTGAGAGGAGATGGAAATTAGCAAATCCATCTCTATTGCTGAGATCCCATTATGATTATAAGGAGAGGGGAAGATCGGCATTATGGGTGTCAGCTGCAATCTGGTGCATTCACCTCGCAGCCCATCCTGCCTGGGAAATGTCCTTGTGTGGATGGATGTACCTGTCACACGGGCTTGGCCCGAGATGAATCAGTTGTCAGGTGGTGGAATAGAGATGGAAGCTGTTTGGTACAATACTAACTCTCCTTTTGAGTTTAATGCAGGAACCTGGGGCACGGCCCCTCAAAATCTGGTGGAAAAGCTGATTTTGTAGACACCTTGCCCAGAAGTGTTGGAAGTGACATGGTCACAGAAATGTTGTGGCCAGGTGAAAATTATGGCCAAGGGACCATCTTGGTATTGAGGATGGGTGAGACCTTAAAGGTACCACTTGCTCTTCCTTTGACAGTCATGGTAACACATTTTTCCTTGTATATCGGGACTGGATTATAACAGGATAGAAGTTAACAAGCAGGAAATAAATTTGCTTACAAAGAAAAGTTGGACAAAATTTCAAATGCTTTAAACTTTCAACCCAGTCTATAGTGCAAATATGACTTGTCAAAGAAATCTCTAGAACACTAGAAATGAAAAAAATGCTATTGACCTCAATGGTATTAAAGTGTCCCCTGCAGTAGGTATTTCAATGCTCACACAAAGGTAATCTCGGCTCTTTTTCCTAAGGCTGGTGGTAGCTGGAACCATCTTGTTTGAAATGATTTTAGTGATTCCCACTGATAAAATGGAAGAAGCAGTATTGCTGGCTGTGAGAAGAGTATCTATAAATATATTTATAAAGGGCTTTCCCCCAGTAGGGATGATTATTACATGCATTACAGTAAAAAGAAATTTGACTTCTTAGCCACAAATACCTGGTTTGAACCCCTGGTGCTTAGGGGTGCTCACACACTACAATGTCACAACTGACCTCTGCGAGCAGAGTCATCTCATGATAATGAAGAGATTTTCAGGCAAGACGGGAAGCCCCAGGGCTGCTGGAAGAAGCGCAAGCTAAAGGATTATGTGAGCTCTCAAAAAGTCTTCCTGAAAAACTCCTCACCTGAACCTTCAGGGCTAACTTGGGAACAATTATTTTTTTTTCAAAGCATTTGATTGCTTTGAAAAAGTCATGATTCTTCTGCATTGTTTTTAAATGGGGGGAAAAAAAGTTCTTTTAATTTCCTTTTGGTGGGGATTAAACTTAATTTTGAACGGTAAACAGATATTGCAAAGCTTTAGGCAAAGACAGCATGGTATACAAGGGAAGTGGATTTTTTCATTTACTTGGAGGCTCGTTTGTTGAATAGGGAGGGGCCAAGAAAAAAGAGGGGGGAGTGGCTCATTCTTTTCGCTATTCACCCATAGCACACCAACTCATTTCACTGTTCCTTGCAAAATTTACTTGGGTTGTGAAAAACCTGGAAAGTGCAATGAAGGACCATTTGGGAGGGGCCACGAGACCCCTTGTTCAGTGTCTGCGTTCCACTGGTTTGGGATCACTGTCACTGCTGTTTATTTTGTACTTTGCTGCAGACTCCAATTCCCAGTTGTGAACCAAAACCTCATTTGGAAAGAACTAGTTGATAAAGTAATAAAGGTCTCTGACCTCTTCAGCAGTTTCATACACCTGTAAATATTTCTCCCAGCTCCAGAAGGAACAATAAAGTCAATACTCGTTAATGTGGTATAATATACTTCGATGGTTATAATACACCAAACATTCAAAGGACAATTCCTCATTGAGGCTCAGGTGCCAAAATGCCTGATTAAAACACTTTCTTCCATCCTCTTTTAAGATCCATGGTCTGGAAAGATGCCTTAGCCTATCTCCAGCAATGATTTATCCTCCTGCTCTAGTCAAGGAAACGAAGAGACTTCATCTTCCTTGTTTAACAAAATAAAATAAAATCAGACACTAATCCAACCTGGCAGAATGAAAAAAATATATGTACATATAAAGAGAGAAGTTTGCCTGCTTTAGTGTAGGAATATGAAATTACTTTGTAAATTAAATTACAGGAAGGGAGAATAATATGAACTGAAAAAAAAAGATTAGTTCCAAGGCTGAGTTTCAGTCACTGGCTCTCCTGTTTGAGCTGAACTAGACAGTGGGAGGGGTCTGGTTAATTAATCCCTTCTTTTGTACTAAATAGGGACAATGACAAGAAGCAGAAAAACAGAGGAAGGAGAAGGGGAAATCTACTTCAGACTGAAGCCTGAGAGCAATTGCACCCTTTCCAGGAGGGATGTTTGGAGGTTTGCCCAGAGACACCCTTAGAAGTTGGCTTGAGGAAAGGTAGAATATTAGCTATCTGGACAAGGTAATTAATACACAATTGGTAAGGGAGGGGCTGATCAAATTAATAGTCTGTGTGGAGGAAGATTACCCACATGTAGTTAGAGAGGAGGAGGCAGATGAAGAGGCAGATACTAGAGGTGATATAGGGACTCCTGGCAAACTGCTGTGTAGAAATGAAGATACAATTTGTATAATTCTTAAGCTATATCTTCTTTCTTTTAAACACATGTTCAGTTCAGCTGGATTTGAATTTCCCTAAAGAGCAAAGGAATTCCTGTGAATGCTTGATTCAGGATCTTGAGTAGAAATACCAGCTTTTGAAGGAAGCTGAGCACCTCAGTGGAGCTCTGCAGAGGTTTTAGCACATCCTATATTCTAGAAATCAGGCCATACTCTTTGCTAGTGAAGCTGCCAGTATGGAAAAAGGGGGAAAGAAATAGGTAATATTTGAATGAATTCATTGGGATGTATTCGTCTCCTAGAAAGAGTTGCAAGGGGCAGACCATCCTCTAGTGCTAGCTGCAGTCCGTCAGGCAGTTTGGAGGCTTTATCTGAAGGTACAAATGGGCCACGGTACTGGTTTGAGTCACAGCAGAGATTAGGGCCATGGAAAGCTGAAGATTCTATTTAGGTTTTATTCCAGTGGGGAGGAAAATTTAGTGGTTTTTTTTTTTTTTTAATTGTTCCTGTGCTGGAGAACATCCTGGTTCCCTTCCAGGAGAGCAGGTCAGGGAATCCTTTCTGCAGCCTTGGTTAGCAGGAAAATTTCACCTCTGGTATTCTTGAGTTTATAGCCCTCATTCTTTGTTTCAGTCCTCGATGAAGGCTGGTATCTGCCCAGAAACTCTATCATCCAGTCCCCTGCAGTTACCTTTGTGCTTCCTGGCTCGACAGCAGTGCTTAAAGGACTGTGGAGCAGCCCAAGGGATGGAAATAAGAGAGACGGCAACTTTTTCCCCAGGGATGTGTCAGGCAAAGGGGCTGGCACTGTAGCTACAGCCAGAAGAATGAAATGAAGGAAATAAATAAAGGAGGCACAGCGCGTCCTACAAACAAGAACATGTGTCTGCATTTATTAACATTTCCAACGCAGACTTAATTCTCAGCAAAGTGCTCCTGCCTACACGAAGCCCAGGCGTGTTGCAGGAAACCTCTCGTTAAGTTCCATACAAGCCATCTTTTTAGTGCGTCCTCCAGGGGAATCTTCAAACAGATTCTGTAATTCCAGTGATAAATGGCTCTTTTGCAAAACACTATTTACATTCCAGCGTCAGAAAGGCTGGTGACTTTTCTTCCCCCCACCCCTCTCAACCATCTCCTCCCAGTGCCTTCAGGGAAGGATCTCTCACCCACTCCAGGGATGTAATAAACCATCTGTAAGTTCTGTAAGGAAGGAGAAAGCTCATGTTGCTGGATTTCTCGGGGAGGAAATGCAGCTGTAGGGGCCCAGTGGTGGTGTCTTAACTGGCATCTCCCTGGATCCTTCTGGAAATAGGGAGATGCATCAGTCTTGCAGAGAAATCTGGCTATTAGGATTCAGAGAAAGAATGTGTGTTGGGTTTTTTTTGCCTTGGCCACAGAGTGGCCTTAGGCAAACCACTTATCCCTTTGGGATCCTCTTTCCATTGGTACACATGGAATAAAGTCACTGTCTTCATCCTATTTGTTTGTCCTGTCTATTCTGATTACAGATCCCTGGGGGTGAGGATTGTCTCTCATTAAACAAAGCAGCCTGTACATGGGAATCCCAGCTTTGGTATGGCCTCTAGGCATACATAGCAACAAAACAACATCTGACAACCAGTCTAGACAGTAAAATAATTTACCAGAGAAACACAATTTGATCACTGCATCCGTTGGTCTTTATTGCTCAACTAGGATTTTTTTCTTTTACTGGTCACTTGCTCTGTCTGCTGACCTGGTGTTTAAAGGGGGACAGATTATTTCCATCTTTATCCACCTGCCTGGAAAAAGGAATTAAAACCCAGATCCTGACAGTTCTTCATGTTCTTTCACTTCCCAACACCAGGTGCTTGTGCAAGACTGCTGGTGTGCACCCCAGGTCTCCGAGTGTGTTGGACAAGCTGTAACTGAGCCCTCACCAAAAGCAGCCCCTAACGGTGAGCACAGTAGAAACACATAGACTTCTGTATACTGATTTTAGTCAGTTGTTAACTCTAAGATTCTTTACCAACGTGAAGCCTTTTTGTGCTCCTTTAATGTGTTATGGTCATACTCCAGTGGGTGCCAGTTTAGAGAGCTGACTGCACGCCTGCATCGCCTCCTGCCTAACTGTCCCTAAGGACAGGCTCACTTCAGGAATTTGCAGTAACCCACATCTTCCCATAAGGCCTTTTGGCCTTTTAGCTTCGGTTTCAAATCTGCATTTGCAGCCCTCTGAACTGAGTTCCATTTACCAGCTAATGCTCTGAAAGGAAGGTGAATCAGTGCACCAGAAGACATTTGTTTGCTGGTTGCTCCTTTTTTTTTTTTTTTTTCTTGGAAACACAGAAGATGAGGTCTTCAACTGGTTCTGCAGATTTCAGCGCTGATTTTTGTCAGTTGTTCCGATCCAAGAGCGTTGTGACTATTGTGTATTAGTAAATCCTGTCCTTCGGATTATGACTGTTTTTAAGCCATGTGGGTGAGGACAACACATTGAAAGGAAAAGCTGCAATTACAGACGTAGAAAGCACTGGACTCTTGAGGATGGCATCACATCCCTGGCAGAAAGTTGGTTTTATTTTTAAACTGGTTCCTAAGGAAACCAAGTTTCCACAGTCATGTTCTCTGTCTCTTTGTCTGTCAGTCCTTCCCAAGCAACTTGTACATAAATCAGGCAGTTTGAAGCACATTTTGTGCAGTACAAAAGGAAAGAGCTATGGAACTCCAACCCGTTTTGTGAGGCTGGCAGTGAAAAGAGCCTGAAACTAGTCCTGCTCCTGACTGATGCACATGTCCAGCAGGTACCAGCTCTGTCTGGCTGCCATTTAACTAATGAACCTCTTGTCTTCTGCTCAGTCAGTGTGTTAAAGTCAAGAGGAACTGGGGTCTTTCTGAATCACTGGTGGGAAACCCAGGTTACCAGGCTACAGGGAGAAGAGGAAAACTGGCTTTCTTCCCACCACTGCTGGAAGAACTTATTTGATGCATCACAAAGACACTTAAAAAATTCTTGCTTTATGCTTGGATACAGTAGCTTCTGCCTTTTTCCCAAGTGCTCAGTACCCAAATGAGAGCCCAGCATGTGCGATAAATGTTTCTCCTGAGAAGATCCAGTTATACCAAGACATCGCAGTGTGAGTTGTTTTGAGGTTTCCAACAGAAGGGTATCTGCTGGTCTTTGTGGGGCTAATAAATCACTCATCACTCCTAACTGGAGAAAAACCAATTTAGAAAGAGAATTCAACCCTTTTCTTCCAAAACATGAGCTTGCAGCCTAGTTCTGTTTCACGAAATCTGCTGGAAATGTGTAGCTTTAGTTCCAGTGCACAGAAACACCAGGTGTTTGGCACCCTGAAAGAAACTGTGAAATTGAATTTGTGTTCTCTGAACTCCTTTACTAAACAGACTAGAGGGGAGGAAGGCAAGTAGGATCCTGGGCTGGCTCTGGGGAGAGCTTTGAGCTGAGAGAAGGATGGGGCTGTGCCACTGCATCTGCTGCCACCTGTGCTGCTGTACCAGCCCTGTTGCAGCAGCTGCCCTGGAGGGAGGGGGACTGCAAGTCTTGCCTGACTCCGCTAAATCGGAGCCTGCACTGGATGGATTCTCTTCCCATCCTTGCAGGCGCTTGGAGAAACCTTCTCTT
>NW_009721182.1:160255-160888 GCF_000703405.1 Apaloderma vittatum
GTCTCACTTTATTGCTTCCCTGACCAAACTGGAAGGATACGTTAGCCATGAATGAACTCAGGACAGCTGTGCTTTTCTCCTTTCAGGTCAACTGCTTGTCCCTGGGGGGAGGAGAAATGGGGGGGGTCATCCTGGCAGGAGGCACAGCCTGATCATTATCTGTTAATGGGGAAGTCAATTAAAAGCTTGCTATTGCAGAACGCTTTCTGATGACTCTAATTATCCAATAATTGTATTATCTCATTCAGTGGTGCGACACGATGCAAGGCCCCACAGAATGATGTGGGTGCTTGAGTCTTTGGCAGGAGTCTTGCTGCCTACAGCTGTTGCTGGGTCTGGGCAGGCTTGGGGAGCCCTTCATGGGAGTGAGCAGTAGCTGTTTCTCCCCAAATCCATCCCTTCTTCACAAAAGCACCAGCTAGTGCAAGACTTCTGCAAGGCTGGAAGGGTTGCTCTGTTGTTGTTGCTTTTATGTGAACTGCAAAGCTGCTGCCTGAACCCTGCCATTGCTGTGCGTGTTTTATTTGGTATCTTTAGGGTCATTCCTCCACAGTGGCAGGAGCAGGATACAACTTAAGAGCTGCTGCCCTGCCTCACACAAAATATTAAGCTTCGAAACCTCTTTCCTGCTGA
>NW_009721182.1:160919-164778 GCF_000703405.1 Apaloderma vittatum
GTGTGCTGAGTTTGCCCAGCCTCAGCAGTGCTGGCTCCTGCCAGGGATGTAGCAATGCCAGGCTCTGCTGGTGCTGGTAAAGTGGGCAGATCTCTTCTTAGCTTGCTAGAGAGCCCTAAAACATCACGCCTGCTCTAAACACAATTGTGGTCGATGAGGATAACGGCTTCCCCCCCCACTTTGTAGCCAGTACTTCAGTAATTGCAGCACCTTCCTAAGACACAGAAGACTGGCTTTAGTTATTACGTTTTCTTGCGGAAAGTTAAAAGCTTCTCCTTTGCTTCCTAAGATATGGTCCTACCAGGGCGTAACAGCAAGGAGAAGATTTTGCTTGCTCCTTCAGGAAAGAGGTGTCCAGCTCACGAGTCTCGTTACCCTGGGAGTCCCATAGCACAAATTTCTGCAAGTCTCTCTGAGACTTGTGTTCAGGAGCAGCACGGCAATGAAAGAACAAGGACTGTATGCCCATGGTGACTAGAGCAGCTATTAGGAAAGGGAATGCAACGTTAAGCTTCTGCTTCAAAGATTATTTTTCTTTTTTGTGTTAAATGCTCACTAAAGAAAATACCCACCTCTCTGGTGGGATGCACCGCCTGGCACTCCATTATCCAGTGCTCTGAAGGAAGGGAATGACTCCTCCCTGGGCTTTTTTTTCAGGGGAAAGAAGGTACCTAAAATCCTTTGAGGCTTCTGGGCTGTAAACTGTGAAGGGAGGGAGGCAGCAGCTCAGTCTAAAGCTCTAGAAACAACTGGGATTTAAAATTCACCTCCACAATGATTATCGCTTCCCAGCTAACACAGCTCTCGGCACCATGTCCTGCCCATTCTCAGTCCCGTTCCTGGCAGGTAATTCTTCCCAGATATTGTACAGGAAACCTACACAGCTACCGAGGCATCGCAGGCTCCACTGGCTTGCTCAAGTGCCTTTGTTAGTGCCAAACCGTTAAACTGTGAACAAAACGCAGCTGAAATCTACTCACAGTAGTAGTAATGATAGTCCTAATAAAAACCAACAATGCTACCATCTTGATTTTCTGTGGCAGCTTTTTGCGGATAATTTCAAAACCTTCAATAAGTATTAAGAAGCTTGTAAAATGCGTTGTGAGCCTGGTAGGAGCAGTTCTCCTCCCACAGATGTGAAAGGGACAGAAATAAGGGTTATTGGGCAGGACTTAGCGTGCAGGAATTCTGGTTTCTTAGAGCTTTATCCCATCTCCCACATAATGCTGCCACCGTATTTGCTGGGTCCTCCGTGCTGGAGTTTTACAAGGTGAATTTCTATTCCAATACCGTAAAAGCAAGTGGATTCCTGAGGAAAATCCCTCTCTGTGGATATTTGGCTGGTGCTACACATGTGCTTGTAGGGACACTGCAAGAGAGGATGGCTGAGCTGCTCTGCAGCATCAGGGTGCAGCGAGGGGCAAGCGGCACGGAGGAGGCAGAGGTACTTCACTGTTCCACCTCCCCACAGCACATCTCTTCCCAGACAGCCTTGCTGCACAGTTCTCTTCTAGTGGTCGCATCACCCTGACTTTGTATCTGTTAAACCTCAGGTAATTGCTTTTAGATGGGTGTAATTAAGAAACCATTAGTGTAAAGTTTCATTTCAGTTTATGCTTTGGTCTCCATTTGAGCAGAGAAATATGAAATTAAGGTATTAGCTCCTTTCAGAGAGATGAGTCATGAGCTAATAAGTTTCAAGAGCTGTTTCTCAGCTGTAATGATTCTGCTTTTTTCTTTCCAAATCTTCTTCTTCTCCTCCCAGATTCTTGCTTCTGGAGAATTCCTTTTTTAAAAGAATAAAAGGGGGAGGGAGACAGAACCAGAGTGAGGAATTGCTAATCAAATGACAGCCAGAGAGATGCTGGGATTTTTGTGTGGAATTTCCCCAAAGCAGCCAGGGATGCACGTGGTGATGGCACGTGGGCAGCGGGTGGGATGTGTCCAGCGTGCAGGGGACGTGTGACACACGACACGTGGGGTCGAACGGTGCTTTTTGGCCAGGAAGGAGGGCACCAGAGAGAGCCCAGAGAAGGTGCCTGAACTTTCCAAAGCAGAATAGAGGGGAGAGATGCCGGTTTTTCTGGGAGAGCTCAAGGAATCTTGCGGTGGTGTGAGCACCAGCCCCCACAGCGGGGCTGAGCTGGTGGCAGCGGGTTCCCATTGCTGCCCACCAAACCTGAGCCAGCAGCCCCTTGTCCAGCCCATCCCCGCAGCCTCAAGCCCTTTCAAGCTGAGCAGATGACCCCCCTTCTCTGCTCTCCGTTTGCCGCGTGCCTCATCCCGGCTCTCCCCCGTGGAGCATCGTCTGGGCACATCCATTTCCAGAACGAGATCAGTGACAGTCAGGATTGCTTGTTCAGTTAATCACAGCTTAATTAAACCGTTGAGTCTCTGAGCGAAGGGTGCTGCATGCGAGGAAGGGAGAAGAGGTGTCCTTAGTTTGAGACAGTGAAACGCTGCTGATCATCAATAATGCATCGCGGTAATGTTCCTGTATGAATTGGAAATGCCAAGCAATCAAAGGCCATATGTATTTAGCTTAGATCCACATGATGTCCATGTATTTTTAATAGTGTGGCATCTTTGAAGTGTGTTTATGAAGCACAGCATTCCTCTCCATAGCTGTGGAGGAGAGAAATTCCCCCTGGCAGGCAGGCACGACCAGCGCGGGCTGCTGTGAGGATGAGGAGGGAGGCACACACTAAATCCCAGGCAGGGATATTCCTTCTTTCTGTCTAACAATAAAGTAGCTTGTTAGAAGTAGGTGTAAAAATCAATAGTCTAGTGGGGAACAATGGATGATTTCTTAAGCTAAATCTATTCTCTGTATTAATCTCACCTAACCTCTGTCTTCTCTTGGTTTGATCATTTCCAGTACATTTGTAGGATGGGTTTTGCTCACCAGTTTTCTTGCTGGTAAGGAAATGGGAGGCTGGGGATCAGAGTATGAGTCTGGGAGCATTCATCTCCAGGTGAGTGACCTGGGCTGGTAGCTGAAATTGCACACTCTGAAACTGAAAAGGGGAGGAAAAAACCAAAAGTCA
This sequence comes from Apaloderma vittatum, assembly GCF_000703405.1. Taxonomy (NCBI): domain Eukaryota; kingdom Metazoa; phylum Chordata; class Aves; order Trogoniformes; family Trogonidae; genus Apaloderma; species Apaloderma vittatum. The sequence continues at coordinate 163,967 of NW_009721182.1, forward strand.
CATGCTTGCTTAGCAGGGCTCTTAAAATGTTAGGACAGCTAACAAGGGAAGTGGTGGGCTGCTGAAGTCTCTAAATCAAGGCTAGAGGCCTTTTTAAAAAAAGATGTATTTCATTCAGCTGGGAATTTTTGCAGTGTTGCCAGCTCATGCCTTTAAAATGAAGCGCCAGATGCTTTGTGTTTGGGTAAGGGCTCAAAAGTTTGGGATGAAGCAAAAATTCACGATTCCTGCAGCTCTTTCTGTTTGGTTGGTTTGCACTTAAATGTAGCATTAGGCTTCAACTTGTGAGCATTGCTGGGGAAAATACTCACCTGCGCTGAATTACGGAATGTACGTATTTGTTGTGGGATCCTTTAAAATGTCTCAGTGTTTTTGAAAACATTTCTCTGGTGCAGGAAGGGTCCAGACATCAGACCATCCCGGCTGGTGATCTCACCTCCAGTTCGGTTGCTCGTGGGTTTTGTCAAAGCCAGGAAAGCTCCTGAAATCTACAAATCCCTAATTCCAGAAGAGGCTTTTGAGAATGTTAATGAAAATGCCCCTGCCATTGTAAAGCATTGGTGGGGATTTCTCACCTCAAGTAAGACACTGGAGATACCTCCCTGTGGTTTTATTCCAGCTACCTTAGACCGTGGTCCCTTGTCCTGCTACGGGGATGGAAAAGGCACAAATCCTCCAGACGCTTCCACAGGGGTGCTCCAGAATCCCCCCCAAAATAGAGAAATGAGATGGTAGAGAGGGGTGAGGCAGAGGCAAAGAAGGCGTGTTGATACCAGACTCAGTCTCCTTCTGTTTTGGGTTGCGAACCTGAT
>NW_009721182.1:164809-189532 GCF_000703405.1 Apaloderma vittatum
GCCTGTTGGGTTTCGTAAGAGAAATCGTTGTGTTGGTGTTCAAAGGGCGGCCTTGTATGGGGAGCTGGGCACACCGCTGGAATTTCAAATAGCCAGGCTGTGCTGGGGAGAGGCCGTGAGCCCCCACCCAGCTCCATCCCTGCAGCTGCCGGGGCTGCTGCTCTGCCTCCCCCTCCCCTTCCGCTCTCTCTTTTCTTCCCATCCCTTCCCTCCAAAGCACAAAACTCCCGTGCTGCTGGCGCTAACAGGAAAATTAACAAACAGCCTGTAAATTTTACATGAGTTCCTGAGACCAGAGAGAAATTAATTTGATGTTGTCTTTTTTGATAAAGATGTAGCCCCCCCCTTTCTCTGACTGCTGTGTGTTGCCCCTCCCCGCCTCACCCTTCACAGACACGTTTTGTTGAAGGTTGCGATTTAGTTCTTGTGATAATAGAAGTGCATAAATAAATAAATAACCCCCTTCAAATAACCCCTAGCTTGTAAATAGGAACAGATAGAAGAACACCACCCACAGGAGAACAAAAAAAGAACAAAATCAAGGCAAATCACAGGCTGGTTGCCTCTGGTTTGGATTAGCTGGGTGTATTCTGTGCACAACCCTCAGTCGCTCCCAGTGCCAGTCCCCAAAGGCTTTGATTTTCTAGGCACAGCTTAGAGGGTGTGAACGATGGAGCAAACATCTGGAAAAGCTGTCACAGCTGGATTTGGAGGGACAAAGACAAGCTGCAAAAGGAAGAAGCTTGGGAGTACTCGTTTTGTGCACAGAAATGCTACCCGGGGCTTCCTTTCTTTGCTAAAGAAGTAGGAGGTGGTTTTCATATCGCTGTTGGCTTTTAGGAGATGGGGAAGGGAGGATGTGCAGAGAAGGTAGAAAATGGAGATATACAGTGAACCGGTTGTGATGCTCCAGTGGAAGCTCACGTACGAGTTTGTCCCTGAGCTTCATCTAGACCCTTTGGTCATTTTGATAATGGTGTCTTATCAAAGCCCTTTCAAGTGTTGTTCAAACAATGGTTAGTATCATGTATTTTTTTTCTGGGAGTTATCTGTGCTTACAGCTAAGAACTTTTTTTTAAAAATACATACTTGAAAACGAAGCTAAAAAAAAAAAGTGTTAAAGGGCAAAATCCAAATAATTTAGAGTTTGAAAATATATTTGAAAGGAGAATGAAAGGAAAAGAAACAATTTAAAGAGAAGTCCAAACCCACATTTAATCTGGAGCACTACATTTGCTTAAGAAATGAAGTTCTCAGAGTTATTTAACCTCTTCACCTATTTTTCTTTTAAGCTGACTTTTAAAAAGAAATTGCTGATGTAAACCAAAGGAAAGCTTAGTATAAAAGACTAAAAAAAAATATATCTTTTAACAAAGTTTTGAAATGTTTAAAGATTTCCAAAATCCTTTCTGCTCCCCTTTTTTTTTTTTTTTGGTCTAAAACTCCTCACTAAATTTGCTCCCAATTCACTGTGATTTTTCAGTTCTTTGAAACTGCTTCCATTAAGGTTTCCATCATTTTTCAAAGTGTTCCCAGCTCATGCCAAGGTCTTCTGTAGCAGAGAATCAGCCATATTCTGCCTCTGCTCTTTTAACATGCATCTACCTTCCACCAACAGATTTCCTCCTTTGCTCCTCATTGATTTTTGCGTAGCATTTATTCACTTATTTTGCCAAACGAAGGGTTGCACATCCTCTGTCCTTACACCTATCCTTTCTTTATTCCATGAAGCCTAGTTCATCTCTTTATAGCATCAGAACTAAGTTGCTAAGTCCGGTTTTAAGGGACTCAGTCATGGGTGTTGGGATGGATTTTCCTGCCTCTGACAATTTCTTCCGACTTTATCTACTGTGATGGCAGAGGTTTCCATTCCAGAAGCCAACTTTCCAAATATTACATGCCTTAGATACATTTCCCTTCCTCTACGGACAGCAACGTAACTGCTGCAAATTAGGAGTTTTATATATATATATTTAGGAGCAGAGTTTAAAGGCCACTTTGCAAGGCAAGGATGCTAAGAGTACATAACAGAGATGTGTGGCACCTGACTCTCTCGTGGAGACTGCTTTGATTTTCCTTGAATTGGTTTTTTTTTGTCTGGATTTTTAATATAAAGAGTTAGGCAGCTTGTCACTCTGTATGTATGGAAAACATAATGCTCTTTGATGTTCTCAGTTACTGTGTCATGTTTACGTGCTCTGACAGTCTTTGAACTGTGGCTCACTGCAGACAATGGGAAGGGATCCTCAGCAGGCTGCAAGGGGGTTTGAATGAGCCCAATTTTCTAGTCCAGAAATGGCAGCGTTTCACCAACATACACGCTGGTGTCCGGTGCCTTCAAAACAAGAGAACGTTTGACTGACACAGCTGCGGACTGAGCCCAAGGTGTGGGATATATGCTGTGTCGACACTTCAAGGGTTTTAGTTAGCGCTAGAGCTATTCAGAAACTTCCGACAATCTGATGTGAAGAAAGACAAACTTCTGAAGCTTTGCAAAATTATTGTCAGTTATTTGAGAATAAAACAAAACTCAATGAAAATAAAACCCTGTATTTCACCCGAGCGCTGATCACAGTGACAGGAGCTGCTAGTAAAATAAATACATCCCTTCTGTAAGGGTTTTTGCGGGTATCCAAGAACATAAAAGTGACAGGCGGCTGTTGCAAGGAAATTAGGTACTGACGCCCAGACCTGTTCCAGCTGAATACTAAATAAACACCTGAGATCCCTGGTAATGCTGCCCAGAAGCCGTCCTCTTTACTCCTGATCAGCACAGTGACACTTAAAAATCACAGTGCAGTGTTCTGTAGATCACTTTGCATGGCTTAGTGCATTATTTAATGGGCTTCAGAGCACAAGGCAAAGCATATTAGTTCATGCAGGTCTTTCATTAAGAAAAACTGCCGCCAGACCTTTTATTTAGTAATTTAGATGGGCTGCTTCTCTTTGGAGGTCCTTTTAAGGTTTGTTTTAAAAAAGGCCCGGATTCAGCTGCAAAGAAAATGTGTTAAAACAGACATTGTGTTGTTATTTTGTTAACAGCTAAAAGACTTCCAGCGGCACGGCCCCAGCGTGCTGGGTGCCATAAACAGGGAGCAGCAAGAGGCATCAAAGACACGTGGAAAATTTGTCTTTTCCTTGCCCTAATTGTGTGTTTAGGATCCTGAAAGCACACCAGGTCTCCATCCCTCATGGCATCCCTGAGTTGGGAGAGAGTTGAACTAGAGGGAATGGATTGAAGCCGGAGATGGGTCAGTTCAGATTGGACATTGGGAAGAAGTTCTTCCCCATGAGGGTGGTGAGACCCTGGCACAGGTTGCCCAGAGAAGGGGTGGCAGCCCCATCCCTGGGAGTTTTTAAGGCCAGGCTGGATGGGACTCTGGGCAGCCTGATCTAGTGGGGGATGTCCCTGCCCGTGGCAGGGGGTTGGAACGACATGATTTTTAAGGTCCCTTCCAACCCTGACAATTCTATGACTCTATGCGATGTGAAAGGTGAATTTTGTTCTACTCCCCGGTGTGGCCAGCAGTGCTGCCATCCTCTCCATCCTCATCCTTGCCATCTCCCTGCTCTTCATGGCATGGGAGAGAGTCTCCCAGGTCCTATTCAAAAGTCAACTTGGAAACCTGGCAGGGCAACAGCACAGTCAATTCCATTTTCTTCTCCTTCGCCTTCTGAGCACAAAACCTAACAGACCCTTCAGAAAAAAGACTCCCTGTCACAGGAAAGGACTCCTTTGTATGCGAGTTGCAGCGTCTATTTTTCAAGATAACCTTTATTTCATGTACTGAGTGTTAGCTTTGCTGAAAAAGAGAAAAGCCGAGATAACTCCTTCACCTGTGGAACATTATTACACTTTCTGGAAAAAAGAAGAATGAGTTGTTCTGGTGCATGATAATGGAGGTGGAATGAATCAGGCAGAAGCAAGGACTGAATTGCTCCTCTCCCTCTTTCACCCCACCTGTCTATCTTTGCAATCTCACTCTCTTCCCTCTGTCTCCCCATCTCCAACACAGGCTGATTTGTCTCTCTGCCTTCTCTAGTTACCTCCCAATTCTCTGTTTTTCTTATGCACATCCTGTGGGACCCACCAGCTGACCCCCCGACCAACAGCTCTGGGGTTTGTACTTTCTCTAGAGATGCTGCCTGAGGACCTGCCCTGCCATGCTCGGCACTGTATGACCAAAGCACAAAGTTCTGGCTTCTGCAGCAAAGTGTTTCCAAGCCTTAAAAATTTTGTCATTTGCGTTTGGCTGCAAATTGGTCTGTGGAACATTCTCCCTCTGGGAAAAGGCTATTCTTTAGGTAATAGGTAAAAATGTGAATGCTTCACTGGAGTACTCTAATTCCAATGACGTTTCAAAGGCAAAATATTGAATCAATTTGAAATCAAAATGGATTTTAAATTTTTTATTATTTTAGCTGTTTCCTGCTCCATTTCCCACTTGTTTTCACTTCTATATTAGAATCTTAATTTTATTCTGTTACATGTCTATATACCATCCACTATTGCGGTACTAAACGGCGTTTCAATAATAGCGAAATGAAGCATTTCAGTAGGTGGTGGCATAACTTCTGAAGAGAAATATTTCAAAACCATATTTTCTGCTTTGGTCCTATCTGAGACATAAACAAATGTTTAGTTGCTAGATTTCTCTGGAGGCAGAACGCCTGCTTTCTCATCAGCTTTAATGACGAGCCGTAAGAAATCTTGAGTTTGATCAGACAGAACAAGGTGCGTTTAAATGCATTTTCTGAATTGGTTGCTGGTACTGCTGCGTGACAGTGATGTATGGAAGAGATTCCCCCGTCCCTTGGCATCCCCTGCCTTGCCCTGCTCCCAGCTGTATGGTTAATGCCTCATTCGACAAATTATCTCAGCAGAGGAAGGAGGTTGGTTGCCACAATTAGGACAGGCAGCCAACCTGACCGCGCACCAGCCTTTTTATGTACCCTGGTATCCACAGGGGGAAGCCGTCAGTTCAGGGCTGCAGGAGGTGACACGGGCTCCTCGTACACCTTGACGAGAGGGAGGGACATCCCAAATGGGATTAAGAGTTTAAATGAAAACTAGAAATAAAATTAACGGTCCAGGAAGAGCATCTTAGCAGTCATTTATCCTATTGCTCTGGAGCGGGGCTGCGGTGGGTTGTGGGAAGCCTGGCTGGCTTTATGCTCTCGTCGTGGCAATGTGTGTGTGCAGAGCTGGCAATTTCGCATCGACTGGATCTTACTGGCAGGGGAAAAGTTCTGCAGCGCACGCATCGGTGAGCTCTGCGCAGATGTAACAGCTCTGAAAGTTGCTGCGCAGAGTCCATGCTGCACCATAAATTACAGGGTAGTTATTTCTTAGTTATTTAGCAGTTACGGTGTAATTAGTTCCACTTAGTGTCAACTTTTGTCAATACGTCTTCCATTAGCCAGAAAATTACAGCTGGGTTTTGAAGCAATGGCGATGCAAGAGCTACTCTGAGCTTGGACTCAGAGAGAGGAGATGATGTGCTGCGGGGAGGGGATGGAGCCCTTATGTGAATTCCAAACCTGCCTCGTCCATTCGGCATCCCTTCAAGCTTGCACGTACTCACATACACACAAATACAAAACACACATCTCTTCTCCAGGATCAATATTCCAGCCCAGACTGCAGAGAGGAATCAAACAGGTCCCTGGAGAAGTTTGCTTTGGCTGCTCAGAAACAAGCAGGCAAACAAACAAGCAAATAAAACCCAAGAGCTGCCTTAAGATAGCATTTGTTGCCTATATTTTGCAGAAGAGGCTAATTAAGAAGTATGCCTTAGATTTTAGGGATCCCAGCTTTTATTCAAAAAGGGCTTCGTTTCCAGTCTGCAGCTGCTTTTGCTCTTGGTTGTCGCAGGAAGTGCCTCTGCTTTTTTATTATTTTTTTTTCCACTTTTATCTTTTTGTTTTTCTCCTCCTTTTGAGACTGTGGACATCATTAGGAGGTTGACATTTCTGAGTTTTGCGGTTGCTTTGAACAGGGCCAGGATTTTAGTTCACAGTCCAAAAATGGTCCAGGCCTTAGGAGAAGCACAGAGAAATTTTCCTATGTCCTGATTCACAGAGAGGTGAAGGATAAGGCAAGCTGGCTTTAAGGGTGTTATCCTTCTCCCTAAAACACCCCACTTCTGGGCATCACCAGCCTTTGGGAGCACTTCTGGTGTGAAATATCCTTCTGCCTGTTTCAAATTTCAAAAGCCTGTGAGAGCAGATTGTGCGATCTGTCTATTGACAGAGGGGCTAACGGCAGAATGATTAGGAAATAGCAAAATAATTTCTTCTAAGATTAGTTTGTAATGGAGCAGATCAAACTAATTCTCTCTTTGTTTGTGCCACTAGACCAGGTCTAGGCAAATGCCTGAAGAGTCAGCATGGGTTCAATTTTTATTTTTTATATATAGCTTTCCTAATTCCAGCCTCTGATGCTACCCCCCATATGATTTTCCTCTATGAGTATGCTATGCTGATTTCACACAGGGCCCTGCATATGCTCTAGCTGGTCCTTGAAGAAGAATTAAGTATTCAGTTCAGGAAAAAAGTATCCAGCAGAAAGAATATAATATCAGTGTTGGTATTAATACATCCTCCAAACATATAATGAAGTTCCTTCAGTTGTCTCACACTCCTCTGTGTCCACCAGCATGCCAGGGACAATGGAGCTCCTCCTGCTGTTATGAAATAAACACTAATAACAATAACAGCAATAAACATTTGCATTACAGAATTTTTCTAGACAAACATGAATTTCAAAATTAATGTGTGTGGCTATTCAGTGAAGATTGCAACCTCCTCCTATTATGAATAATAAGACCAAGGGCATGTGACACAACTCACCCATTGCAATTGAAATACCGAGACTAACTAAAACCTCTTCTGAGAAATCCTTGGAGATTTTATGTATTCATATATATACAAAAATCTCCAACTATGCTTGAATAATTAAGGACTGTAAGAAAAAAAAAAAATCATGATCTGAGGAATACCATAAGCAAAAATAGAAGATAAACTCCTCTGATAAATAATGTATTTTAAGCTACTCACTCAGCTGAGTCCATTCCACCTTGCACAGGTTTACATCCATATGGAGCATTCCTTCTCTCTGTGGGCAACCTCTTCCCAAATGCACTGAATGAAATACATGCATAGATTTGTGTATGTTTCTCTTGAATATTTCGGACCACGTTAGATAATTCTGCCCCACCGAACTCCCTTGCCTTAGTCACCCAGGAAAAAAATAATTGGCTGTGTTAATGCTTGGATGCACCATATCCTAAAACACTGTAGAATCAGCAGGGATTGGAAGCTGTAGTATTTTGCTTTGTTGGAGAGATGTCAGTTGGAACTCAGCGTGGAGGTAGGTGAGTCTCAGTCCACGTGGGGATAAAAGTATCTTGAGCACATAAGTGAAGCCTGAAGGATGGGTGCATTGTCTGGCTCCAGGGTTATGGCTTGTTGTTCTAGCAGAAGTCAAAGACCGGGGAAGGAGGGCTGAGGAGAATGATGGCTTCAGCAGCAGCTTTGTTATCCCCCATGTCTGACACTGCTCAGGTCCCCCAAAACAGCTCCTAGGGCTGCCTGGAGATGTCCGTGTCCCACTGAAGCTTTGCCCAGGGGGCTGTCCAGATCCCCACTGGCGGTGGGAACTGCAAGAAGGTGACAGTCTCGCCCAGGTCCTGCCCTTGTGTTCTACCACCTCTGCGGTACTTAGTTTCTCTAAGCCACGTCTCCCATCTCCATTCTTTTTTACACGCTTATTACCTGTGCGGGAGATGATTATTATGGGTTATAACCATTTCCTCTGCAGAGAAACCTGCTGCCTACACCGCTTCCTCTCCCTTCTGCTTTATTGTTTTTCCCTGGGATGAAGCCTGACTGTCTGTCAGCACTGCCCCAGCCTCCTGCCACCCCAACCAAAGCAGATACAGGTCTCTGCCAGCCATGGAGCATGAGAGAGGAGGTGAATTGAGAGAGTGGGGAAGATAAGCCCTTTGACAAGTGTCAACACAGAAGGGAGAAATCATGACAAACCAATGAGGCCAGGATAATTTTGCCTCTGGGCAGAGGCTGGAAGGTCCTCGGTGACGTCAGGAGAGAGTTTCTAACGGCATCAAGCATTTGTCAGCTCTTTTTGCCTTTCTCCTACACAAGCCCATGCCTACTGACACTGAACTTACATCCAAGCTTTGCTGTTCCAAATCTGGAAGGTGTTGGCTGAGGAAGGGGAGGATGTACTGAGTCATGATCCTCATGCTGCATCCGTAACTTCTGGGGCTCAGTGATGGAAAGAAAAATGAGCTACCACCCACAAAAGCCTTGTGACAGAGGCTGTGGAGTCATAGCCCAGGCCTGTCTGTGAGGTTGGTGGGGTGTGAAACACCTCACAGCCTCTCTGTTCCCTGGAGCCAAAGCCTGGCTGTAAGGGATTGGAAGTCAGGCCAGTGGAAACTGGGATGTCTTGGCTGTTTGGTAGGGGAATCACTGCAACTGGATCTTCCAAAGTTAATCAGAAATATGTTTTGGTGCGTCTACACACATGGCCCCAGCAAATTCAGCAGTTGCTGTTTTGACAAACCTGCAGCTGGGTAACTTTTGCAGGATGACCAAGTAGGCAGTCTCCGCTAACTGTAATTTGGGACTGTGATTTGGGACTCTGGGAAATGTAGAAAAGCTGTGATGCTTCTGATCCTATAAGAAGAATAGAATAAGGGCAAGAGAAAGAGGGTATGAAGTAGGAGAGAGTAAGATGCAGTAGACAACATCAGCAAAAAAGGGAGTAAGGGGTGTGTGTTCTTAAAAATCAGCAATACGCATGGAAAAGGGAATTACCCGGGGGAGCACAGTGTGCGTGGGGAGCTGTGAGAAATGTTATGGAAGAAAGATATTAAGGCGAAGCAACTGATATTTGAAATGTTATTTGAAGAGAAGTTTTAATCTGATAGGGCGCAGACAGAATTAATGGGTTTTCAATGAGTTGCAGAGCGCTTCGGGACAGGGCTGGGAACAAAGCGAAAGTTCTGCTGTGGGAGGTCACTGCCACATCCCTGGCACAGAGAAGAAATCAAAAAAGCAATTGAGAAATCCACTCTGGTGAATTCCTTGGAGATGTGGGAGAGTTTTAAAAACAAAGCCTCATAAAACCCACCCATATCTGCTTTTCTTTTAATTACCTGAGCGTTCAGTTCAGATGGCTGGAGTCAGGGATGGGTATGTAAGCAAAGAAAAACAGATGATGGTGAGACATTCTTCATGCCCTCCATCATGCGAATGGATAATGAACCAGCTGTGCCAGGCAGAGACCTGGGTCTCAACACAAGCACACACACGGGAGAGATGGGCTGGGCTGTCAGGAAGAAGCAGCATATTTGGGCAAAAAAACTAATCAGAGTCCAAAGCTGGCTTGGCACAGTTGGTTTCAAGCCACCGTTGTCTCCTGCTCAGCTCAGTGAGCCTGCGTGACTCCGAAGTGCCTCTGGAAAGCAGGGGACCTCAGTTTGAAGACATTGCTGTTGACAGGCAATGGAAGGGAAGAGAGAAAGAGAGAATGGAGCCAGGGAAAGGGCAGGAGGAAAGTTGTGCTCACATGACAGAGCAGGAAGAACCTTATTCAGATAAACACCGATGTCCTGGGGATGAACAAAACTCCCTGGGCCATCTAGAAATCTTATCAGTTCTGCAGCTCTTCTTGTGGTTTTTTTATTATTTTTTTTTTTTGCTTATCTGCTTTATTCTATCTTGCTTTACCCTTACTACTGTGTTTTCTTGTTCTGTTCCTTTTATGTGATCAGAGGCTGCAGGTCTCTTGTGTTTCTCAGAATCCCAGTTAAGATCTTCTTGACATCTGGAAGGCAGAAAGTGGCAGGGGTCACAAAGGCAATGAAACAACAAATTGAATCATTCCTATTATTTAAGTCTTTCTGGGAAGTGCAGACCATTTGAGTTTCTGTTTCTGTTTTTTACCCCCCAAAATTTTCTTTCACCTAGGGAAGTAGGCTTTGGGTCAAAGCCCTTCAAAGAAAATGATCACATTTTTTTTTGCTTCTGTTTTCTGGAGTCAGACAGGTAGATGGAATCAGGAGACTCTGTGAAGTTCCTGGCGCACAAGGAAGCTGCAGCATGAGGTCCAGGACTATTTAAAAAGAAAAGCCAAAAAAATGTTAGAAAAACCCCGACAACAGGGTCTTCAACTGGTGTTTGCAATCAGCCAAGAGACAGAAATGCATCCAAATCCAGGCTTCCTTGTTCCTTACTTCTTGTTTCATATATTGAAACATCGGTAGTGTTGTTTATAATCAATTAACAAGAGAAATGCCTCTCAGCAGCAGGATGAGTTCTTCATTACATCTGTTTCAGTATCAAACCATTCCAAGAATTCTTCTGAGACTGCATTTCTCCCAGTGTATTGTAGACATTAAGTGCACATTTTAATCAGGAGGGACATCTCCATTTAGGTTGTAGACTTCAAAATTTCTTCGGTTCAAAGTACTGTATGCTTACCTGAATGAAACCCAGAGAAAAAACTCCAGCTGATATCATGATTCCAGGAATCAGCAGATAATTCATTTCTAAAACTTAGGGTTGAGTAATGTATTTCCTTTGTGTTTTGATTTTTTTTATCCGTTTTCTTATAAACTGAACTTCACCTCCTCCCCACCACTTAACAAATTGAAACCGTGTCTGTCTGGAAGAGGATGGAATTAGGACTAAAATACTCTACTGGGGCACTCTGCCGGGAACGTCTTGGCTCCTGTGCAGTCTCCTGCTGTGACCAGTTTTGTGTAGGATATTCACAGTCGCCGTCTCTGGGTCTAGAATTAGGAAGGCAAGATTCATAATGATTCCATGAAAGGTCCAGATGGGTGTTCAGAGCTGCAAGTCAGCATCCCACCCTTGGGAGCTGAAATGTCAGAGAGTGACCACAGCCTGTCAGCATTGCCTTGGCCAAGTGAGACTATGAGTTTTTCAGGCTTGTCATTTATGCCTCTGAACTGAAAGCCTAAAATGGGAAATAGTGGAGATTTTCCACTGACTCAGCCATCATCCTTCACAGCAGTCATCTAAGATACTTGCTTCCTTTATAGTCCATAAAAATACCAGTGGACAACTTGGAAGCCAAAGAATTGGTGTCTTTGTTGAAATCAAGTTGCAATATGAGCATTAATTCCTAAACTCCTCTGGTCCTTGATTTCTCATATGCACAAAACAAACTCCCTTTTTTTTCCCTACCTTTTCAAATCAGAGTATGTGTTCTTTCAAGGTGGGAATCTCATCTTTCCTTTTGCCCCTTTGCAGCATCATACTGCATTTGCGTCGTAGCGGGGCCAAAAAGACAGTCCCTCAGTATGAACGACTGATACCGGTAAGCTCTTATCCCATTACAGTAATACAAAGGAAAAGATGGAGCTTAAGCTCAGGTGCAGGGCTTAGATTGTCCTACCCCCAAAAAACTGCCCAGATTTAATGATGCAGAGCATGAAAGAGTTACACATACATCATCCCATCGGGAAGAGCTTCGCTCCAATCCTGTGCTGCTTGTTCCTGTCTCAGTAAGGGGATTGAATTAAGGGATGGAGGAATGTGGATTTGTTCTGCAGTGTAAAGAATGTGTGAAGCAAAAAATCAGGTAATATTAGTGACTCCCATTCCTGACTCTTTCAGAAAAAACATTTACAAGTAGCTTCTTTGGAGCAGTAAAGATTTTTCTTTTTCTTCTTTTTTTCTTTTTTTTTCCCCTTTACTACAGTGGAATCTTTAACGAATAATCATTTTACACTGTACAGTTCATCAATAAAAGCAATAACACCAGGTTATGTAATAAATTAAATATGATGTGTAGTTGAAAGTAATCGTGCTTTCAGGCATCAGCTTCTTGTCACATTAAGGGCTCTGGCAAACAGGTTTAATATTTGTGGAATGAACAGAATTATTGACAAGCAGAGGAGGAACTAGACAGCAAGTGAGCATCATATTAATTTTTCAGAGGCCAATATTGCTTTTCCATCGCAACAAACTTTCAGGGCTGGCTTTTGCAGTAGAGGGTTTTGGTAGTGCTGGCTTGTTTTTTTCTTGATGTTTTTGTCTGCCATTCTGTCAAGTTCATGCCTATTGGAAGGGAGAAGAAAAAAGGGAGAAAAGAAGTGGTGGCTCATAGAGGAAGGGTAGCTTTGCCTTTGGGTTTATTCACTAGATAACTCAATTCCAGGTTAAATCAGATTCTAGTTCTGTCTTTCACTATATCAATGGACCCCTTTTATTCTTTCAAAAAATGCTTCATGATTCCCATCACTCTTCTAGAATATGCGATGATTTAGGGACTTCCCACTGCCCCTTGGCTTAGAGAGAGTTTGATGGTTGAAATATTGGAGATCCTTCCAACAGAGTTTCTCAGTATTGACAATTAAATTAAAGATAGAGTTATGAAGAGAAGTCATCTGGGTTATCTGAGCTTCCCAATATTCCGAACTTCTGAGGGATCAGATAGGAATAGAAATTGAAAAGCCAAACATCCTTAGGTCCAAGTCATCCAGTTTCCCAGACATGAGCATAGAAAGTGATGACAATTCACCTTTTTACCTGAAAATTTCCAAAGTGCTGCAAACACAGCTGAAAAAAACAGAAAAAGCCCCTAAGTGTGAGGGGCCGCTCTGAGGCATGTGTTTTGTCTGAAGCAGAAGTAAAAATAGCCACTGACATTTTTCTTGGCTCGGATTTGAGCCCTAACCACCACACCCTTCCTCTGTGTCTCATGCAATTTGTCATCCAAGGAAGATTAAAAAAAAAAAAGGTGTTAAATAAAATTTCCAGTGGGATGTATAGAGGCAGAGGAGAAGGATTCTGCAGTTTGATGGTCAGTGCCTACTCGGATTAGAGGTGTATGATAGAAGTTGTCATTGGAGATGCTCACAAAGAGCATCTACCCCGAGATTTCTGCATCCCTGGGAGAAACAGTGCCCAGAGCAACTCCCTGGACGGCCTTTTACTTTGTGGATGAGATGGACTTTGTCTTCAGCATTTCCAAGGCTATGGGTGCAATACCTAACCTTGTATGCAATTAAATGCAAGAATCCTTGCAGGAGGTGGTTTGGGAATGCCCTCCCTCAATCAGGGTGGTCAATTCTTTGCTTTCCAGCATTTTTTTTTTCACAACATCAGGAGCGTGGGGAGAAGAAAAACAGGCAGCAGGTGAGGGTCTGGGCTGGTCAGTGATATTTCCGTGGGCTCTGTTAAACACTTTCTTTCTGCTCTCTTGTCCCTGTCCAAAGCTCTGAGGGTGTTAATAGGGCTGGCAAGGCAGGCAGCGCTGCGATGAGCTGGGCATGCTTTTGAGCTTGGCAGCACTGTCATTTGATTGGCCTGACAGCAGTTATTTTAGAAGGGGGATTGTTTTGCAAGCCCCATCAAACAACACTCAGGTCAGGTTTGCTCATCACCGTGAGCTTTCATAAGCTGACCTTGGCGTATGTGGCCAAATTTTCGGTAATGACCTCATGTCTCTGCAAAAACCCATCACCATTGAAGATGGCTCTACCCATAGATTCCTGTCAGCCATGAAATGTGCCAGCTAACTCGTGCCAAAACACTTTTGAATGACCTTATTTGCCCAAATAAATGTCAGAGTATGAGGGAGCCAAAGAGGAGTGGAGAGAGAGTAGACTTGTTCATCTTAATCAGAATCAGACCCACTCCAGTGGATGAAAACAAATTAAAAACTCTGATAAGAGCAGGATTTCCTTTTTTAATGGAAGGTGATAGGAAGTGTGAGCTCCAGTTCTGCTCTGTTTTACCAGAAGGCTGGTAAACTGGTGGGTGTTTTCAACGTTTGCCTGTGTCATCTTCCTTACTGCTGTCCTAGGATGTGTTTTAAGGGTTTGTGTGTCCAAGAGTGGACAGGTCACTGGGCTGATAGAGCCCAGTAAAAAAATATAACTGACTGGGATGTTCTCAAGAGCAATAGACGTGAGATCCCTTTCTACTTGTAAGCAAGTTCTTCTGTTTCACCCCTCCATGAGGAAGAGGAAGCAGCAGTGAGAGATATTAAAGCACCAAGATGCAACTGGAGGTCTGGGACAAAAGCATGAGAAAAAGTTACAAGACAAATACCGGCAGAGGAGCATCCTTTAGGCAATGAGCTGTTTTACAAAATGTGGAAAATGTTAGAATTTCAAGCATCAGCTGTGTGCCCTAATGGTGTATTAGCCACCTAAAATAGCTTGAAAAGCGTTGTTAGAGGCAAGTAACAGAACAAACACAGCAGAAGCCTGAAGCTGTTTTTATTTGAGGCAGAACCTTTCTGCAAAGAGCTGGAGGGCTGAAGGAAAGATCCGGGCAATGACTCCAGCACCCAGGATGGGCACTCGTGCCCACACGGAGCCTGTTTCCCAATAGGTGGTAGGTAGGAAATTTCTTATCCTTATAGTGAGAGAAAACTGATTAAGGTGTTGAACCTGTGGAACTGTCCCCTCAGAGCAAAGGCTACTAGATTTGAAAGGGCTCAGTGCTCATGACAGTGCTAAAAGCATCAAAATAGTAGCTGCAGGAAGTATCTTTGAAATCCAGTCTGAAATATTGATAATAAGAATTGCAGATAAGGTCTCTGAGTTGCTTTGGGTGGACACCCTGTTCCACGAAGTGCTCATTTCCTTCCTTGCATGGGTGCCAGTGGGATAAATGAAAAGGCTGGGTTGTTGTGGGTGAAAAGTGGAGAAATTTTTTCTCTTATTGTTTTTTTTTAACCAAGCTCTTTCAAAGCTGGTGGTTATATCTGTCTTTGAATCTTCTCTGATTTTCATCAGTGCACTATCTAAGCATTTTGCTGTCTGTTTCTTGGGAGTTGAGGAAACCCTGCCATCCGCAGCACCTGGGGTGCAGAGAGAGAGAAGCATGCAAAGAGATATATATGTGTGGCTGCCAGGCTCTGAAGTGTGTCTGAGGATCCTCTGGGTACTTAACTACCTACAGAAAACTGAGACCATCTGATCCCCCCAGAAGTCAGTGGAAGATCAAGAACGTGCGCAGAGGTTCCTGATATCGCTTATCTCAGATGTCTTTTCTCTGGCTGCTGAAAGGGAAGAGCTACAGGATTTCTCTTGTAGTGATTAGAATTAGAAATGGATTTATTAAAGCAAAACAAAACGAAGCACAATCCTTTGTGTTAAATCTTGCACAAGCGATAGTCTTCTGTTTCTTCCACATTTAGCTACATTATTCTTAAAATAAAGTAATACTTATTTTTATCATAATACTTTGCCTTTTCTGTATAACCAAGTTGCTATTTTTGAGTTGAAAGCACGCGCACAGAAAAATGCAAATCCCAAATTTCAAAGGCACCTTCCACTTGGAATTGGGTCTATTTTTGTCCCCGTGACTATCTTGCACAGCTCTAACTGTCATGCCCCACTCTGAAACCCACAGTACACTCCTCTCGCCAGCGTATTTTTGGATTATTGCTCATTGTGATCAGCCCTTTGTGTTCCTTTTGGTATGGGCTGAATTTTGACATGAGGTGCTGAGTCATGCATAACGTGAATCTTATTTGTGTCTCAAAGAAGTCTTTCTCTTCCCCTGTACCTGGGCCAACACCTGGCATAGTTTCCCCCATTTCCCAGACAGACGAGGGAAAAAGCACCTGAAACACATCAAAGCACTGAGCAGCTCAAGACAATTCATTTGATTATTACAAGGAAATGTCGTAGGGAGTGCCAGCTTGGTATTGTAGTTTCTGTGCTCATTTGTTTTGTCAAAAAAAACCAAACCCTGAGCACTGAAAGAAGTCCTAAAGAAGAAAGAAGGGAAAAAAAAAATCATCTTCTTTTGAAACTGAAGTTTACAATCTTGGAGGTGAAATATATAATTTTGCACAACAAAAATACGGTCATACCTGAGTGGGGATTCGATGGGAAAAAAAATTAAAAATTTCTGAGAGATGATGATTAATTTTCTAAAGGGAAATGTCTTATCATAAGCACTTTTAGTAAGCGTTGGGGAGGGAAAAGGACACGTCATGTAATGGGGTGGAAAATCCAAATGATCCCATCTCTGCCGTAGGACTCTGTTTTCTGGAGCGCTTTGCCCACGTCCCATCCTGCAGCACAGCCCTTGCTCTGGCACTGCCTGCAGCCCTACAGAGCACGACTGTGGCAGGTTTCCTCACAGTGAGGGTCCCTGTCCAGGCACCTACCAACGCTGGTCAAAAACGTTTCACACTTCCCATGTGAATGGATTTTTCTAAGCCTCCCTGCAGCTGAGATGATTTTACAGATCATTGTTTTTCCTTCTCTTTCAGTTTCTTATCCAATCAACACATAGCGTATGTAAGCACCATTTGATATTTTCGCAAAAGGAGGGATGTATTTCAACCAGGAGATGCAGAAAACAGGTGCAGTATCAGGGGCAGAATCTGCAGCAGCAGCATCGTACGTGTGAGGTGCCCTCCCTTTCTCTGAACGGCCTCTGAGAACACCTCATCCTGAATTCTGGGGTGTTGAATGCCAAGTGGCTGATCTTGGTGCTGCTGCTGCTTTGTGCTCCAGCTCCTAGCCCAGAAAATGTCCCTGACCTTCATGCACAGGTGGGTGAACCAAGCAGGGGCTCCAGCCCTGCTCTTTAACCCACAAGCCAGGCTGCCCAGCGAATTCATGCAAAACACGCTCTACTGGTTTTTTGTTTGCTGTTTGTGCTGACCAGCTGCTTCACAAACTGTTGGGTTATTTTAGTTTTGTTGCCATAACCATTTGGCTCCCTTGGTGCTATCTGTCACCTGCAGGTGAAAATCAGGTGACAAGAAGTCCAACATGTCCAGGAATGTGTGTGTGAGCACAGAGCAGAGCAGGTTTCCCTGAGTAAGTTGTGAAGCACCCTGGAAACTTTTGTTGTGTGCTTGTTTATGAGTGTGTTTATGGGAGAAGTGGAGAAACACAGCCAGATGTTCTTCGGCTTTCTGTAACTGGAGACCACATCTCCTCGAAGGTGGAAATTTAGTTCCTTGGTGGCCAGGGCTCACGGCACACTGAGCCTGTCTGTGCTGCACGCACGGTGACGTCGTGTGTGGATCTTCTAGATTCATTACTGGGCTAAAGAGGGGCAGTTTGATTGCGGGTCTCAGCCGTGTCTTGCAGGTCTATGGAAGGTGGAGTTGTTAATGTAGATATAAGCATTTAGAATTCCAGGGAGAATCCTTAAAGCCATGCTAAGGGGCAAATTTAGGAGGGTGCTCTCAGCTACAGTCACAGCAGCCTCTTGGCTGGCAAATGGCATCGTCAGAGATCCCAGCCTTGGGGATTTTTAGATTCCCTGGTAGATTCCTCCCAGGGTAGTAGTAAGGGTTGTCTAACAACTGTTTGCTGCCTCCTTGCCTGTGAAGGTAATTCCTGCCATCTTTCCCCACCTCCACGTTTCCTCTGTATGCAGGTGGGAAAGGAATGAGCAACCTGTGCAGAAGCTGGAATTGTAGACCTTGGGCTTGACAGAGGTGTGACACCGCTTTTATGTCAGCACGGCCTCGGTGCTTCTGACAGAGCTGCTCTTGGTTTCCTTCTGTGTGCAGGGGAGGAGGAGTAGGGACTGGCACAGGAGAGATGATGGGGGGAGCACAGGTGGGGGTCGATCCCTGTATTTCCACCTGGCTGAGAATCCGTGTCTTTGCCTGCCTCGCCGACTGACCTGGATGGAATTAACCTTGATTTACAATGGGGGGAATTGAGCACAACAAGCTGAATCCTAGAATAGAAAAAGGCTACTGGTGAGGGAGATGGAGTGCAAGGAGGAAAACCTAATGCCATGGCCGCTGTGATTCTGCCTTTGCAGGTCCCTCAGGCAACATCACCATAAGCAGTCTCTTCAAAAAATGTGACTATTATGCTCCTTTCTGACAGCTTTCCCCCCCCCCAATTTCCTTCTGCCTTTACAAGTAGCTGAAGAAAATAAATATTTAATGACATATTTCAATATTTTAATGTAAGTTTCTTGGTTAAACCACACCACAAATCTCTCGGTGAAAGGGCAACAATAGAATTATAAAGTAATGAGCATTGCAGCAAGTGGGAAGTTGGCTGGAAAAGGGAGAGGAGGGCAAAGAAAAGAAGCAAGGCTGCAGAACCTAGGGACATATTTTCCTCAGGTGGAAATCATCACTGACTCATTTCAAGCACTCCTTTCTAGAGTTGGGCAGTTTGCTGGCTTACCCTTCACCAGTCCTTTCACTAACAGCACAGCAGTTTCCCTCCTCCATGGGGACCTGTTCATTCAGTTGAGATCCCCATGCCCATTGTCTCCCCAGGGATGAGAGCTCCTGTGCTGCTCTGGGCATGTGAGGAAGAGCCAAAAGTGACCTGTTGCCTTTTTGTCAGCTCAGCCCATGGTGGCAATTTTCCCCTCTCAGTATACGCTGGGGTGGTTGTAGACCTGCACAGCTCCACCATCTCTTTTCCATCTCTCATCCCACCCCAGGACACTGCTCCTGCTACTTCTCTCTTTGTACCGAAGTGTATTATTTTTGTTCAGCCAGATGTGAAGCCCCTTCATGAAGGTAATGTTTTCGTTCATCCTGATCTACATTTGAGGTTGTTCTCTTGTATAGGAGAGGGAGTCGTACAGTGCACCCAGTGTAATATCTCAGTGGCACCCCTAGGGAGAGAAGCCAGAAAATCACATCCTTGCCCTGCTGTGGACCTCATGCCATCCATTATGTCCTTGCATGGTGATTGCAACAAATAACACACATTCCTAGTGCTGGGCCAAGGGTACTTCATTAAACAACACTCACCATGCAGTCAGGGGGGTGCATGCACAGGGTGTCAGCCTTGTTCTTCTGAGACAGAGATGGGCTGTAGCCCAGGAAACATTTCAGTGAGTATTCTCTGTGCAGAGACAACCTGGGAGTGAAATCTTGGACTGGGAGCTGCAGTGAATATTTTATTCCACTCTCTCACTGCCTTCTCTGTCTCATCTCGGCAACAGTCTGTAGCCACCATAATTCTTTGTGAGTTACTTTCGTTAGCAAAACCTTTCACCCTATGAAGATGTTCTACTTAATTAGTCAAAGCTCAATTTTTTTTGTCACCAACAGAGCCTCATACATCACCATGTCTGGAGAGTCATTAGCTGTAAAATTAATCAGGGTGGATAATGGCTGAATGGAGTCAGAGCCCTTTGTGTTCCTCCTCACATCTCTGCCTCCAACGTGAGACCTTTTTCAAGAAGGGGAAGCCAAAAAGCATCTCCAAATATCCTGGAGACCAGTTTC
Organism: Apaloderma vittatum; assembly: GCF_000703405.1. NCBI lineage: Eukaryota > Metazoa > Chordata > Aves > Trogoniformes > Trogonidae > Apaloderma > Apaloderma vittatum. Next base: position 184,065 of record NW_009721182.1, read on the forward strand.
TAGGGTAGCACTGGAGTTGGAGGTATTCCTGAGACTGAAGTTGGAGGGAGCAGTCAGGGAAAGGAGGGGCCAGGAAGCCAGCAGAGTGTCAGCTTTGTTCCCTCTTGGTCAGAGCCATGGAGAGCCCCAGCTGAGGGACTCTTGAGGGGTGCTGGATGGCTGAGATTTTCCTGTCACACACCTCTGGGAGCGCTTCAAAGGCACTCACTTGTTCACTTGTGATGAGGAACACTGATGTTCTTCATTTATTTTCTGTTATTATTAGTAGTAGTAGCAGCAGTGAGGACGCCTTACAGTTTGATTGATATCAAAGAGAAATAATTATGGATAATGCAGGTGACTGCAAGCAACTTGATATTGCTTACAATTTTCCATGAATGATCACAGGACCTTGTTAAAAGTGAACTCCTCATGGTACACTTCATTTCTGGTACAGAACAAGACCAGACAGGGCAGAGTAAGGAAATATTTTGCCTGCACAAAAATATATCTTCCCACTCTTAATTTTTCTCCTCAGAAAATGTCTGAGGATGACTTGCCTGGGCTGCTGCGCTACCTCGAGGACTTGCCAGTTTTCCTCTGCTTCTGCTGATGCTCATAACACTGCAGCATTCCAGGCTTTTCTTTGACTAACAAGGGACTCAAGGCCGCTAGCTCTCTCCTCACACTCCTGTCGAGTGTAGTTAAGTAAGTGTCTTAACAAATGGAAAGTGATTTCTCTGCCACATCCCTTCCGGGTAGGAGTCCCACCCAGCCACAGTCACAAGTGCTCAGGGCCTTGTCCCTAAGAATGAAGCATGTGTGTCTCAACAAGCAATTTTGTCCTTGGTGGCTGATGGATTTATAAAGCTCATTTTTAGTACACTCGTGAAGGAATAAAGTAGGAAAAAATGGAGCCTCGTGCCTCAGAACTCTGTATGATTCCTTGCAGTAGGACGTGGCTTTTCTTGTTGCTTTCCTAGGCACAGCAAGAGGTTTTACCCAAATTCACCTAAACCAATACGGATTATGCATTCCCTTCCCCCTCCCCCCTTTATCATTCTTTGTGAAAGTAAAAGGAAATGGGTGTTTCTCCTAGGCTTAGCTGAAAAGTTTTCCATTAAGCATAAAAATTCTTTTCAGCTTTGGGGATTCTTAAGCCTAAGACAAATACAGTTTGGATAACAGAACACCCTGGTTTCTTTTGAAGAGAGTCTTCATTTCTAAAATGCCCAAATGGGATATTATCTTTCTTATTTGCTCTTGTTTCCAGATTAGCTATTTGAAGTGGTCAAAACAAATTTGTGAAAAGGTCCCTGCACCTTGGAATTAACATTTTCAGCAAACAAAATATTGACTTCTAACATTATGCCCAGCTATAGTTACCAAGATTCGTTTGAGGCTCTTCCTAAGCACGTTTCCCTCTTAAGCTCTTATTAGCAGGGACTGAAAAGCTCAGCTTTCCAAAGAGTGTGGGCTTTCAGGCCACGTGATGGATGGAATGTCTGTAGTGATGGATTAGAATGTCTGTAGTGTCCGGGACCCTAATGGGTGGGTTGGTGGCATGTTGATAATGCCACATATACAGGCAGAAAGATGCCCCAATCCCACCTCAAGATCCCATCTTTAAAATACTTCACAGGTAGTCCATTAGAACTTTAAGTGTGGTGCAGATCACCATCCCTGCTGATTTAGGCAGAAGAATGCAATAGTATTGATTCAGGATTACGGCCAGGTAAAGACACCATCACGCTGTTTGTTTTGTGCTTGATGTTCAGTAAATGAACTCATTTATAGATAGGATTAGTGTGATCTATAGAACAGGGATCAGGAAAAGAAAACAGTACCCTGATCTATGTGAACCAGAGGCTGGATTAGGATTTAGGGGAAGAAAAAAGAAGGAAATATAGGTACCCTAAGTGAAAGACAAGATGTAAATTAGTTTGAATTCTAGTGTAGTGAGAAAAAGAGTTCTCGTCTCAAGAGCTGTACTATCTAGACTGCTGCAACTTTGCACTGAATTCTTGAGAGCTTAAATACACAACCTCATGCTGACGGTTTGAGATTGGATGGATAGAGAGAAGGTTCAGGTACAGAGCTGTAATTTTCTTCCTCTCTGCTCCCATAAATTAGCCCCAAATATCCCCATTGTGCATGTTTCACTAATCTAGAACACCGATTATAGCAGCTTTCTCCCAGAGGTGCCCTGTTGCCGTTTGGCACTTGGGGTAGTCACGCGTTTTCTCTCGTGAACCGAAATCTCTCAATTTGTTTGATATTTACTTGGGGAGCTGAGGAGAACGTTTTGAAAATGTCTACATCTCAGTGGAAAAAAAAAATAATAATGAGGTTTACATATGAGTATACACAAAACCACAGTAAAATGATTTACAGATTCTCTTCCTTTCTCCCACCCTTTTGCAGCCAGTGCAGGGGAAAACCTTCAGTGTGTTGCTCTAAGTAGATCTTGGCAGCCCAAGAGACAGTGGTCTCTGGGGGCATAAAAATCAACCTGTGCCTCAGGAGACACCTTTCCAGCCCCCCACTCCATGATGGCAGCCTCTGTGACTTCAGGTAAACCTTTCCTCTGCTACTCTTCTCCTTTCATTTCCCCCCTCACCTGTTCTCTGCTGAGGAAACGTTTCAGGACAGGGGTGATCTCTTCGGTCGTGGGTCCTCAGTGCTAAGCACAAAGTGGCCTTGATCTCAAGAGAGGTGTAAGGATGCTCATATAGTACCAGTAAGGAAAGCAAAGGCTCTCCATCCCCCCCTCCTCTTGTCTAAAGCTGAGATAGGAGTAAATTGATGTCCTTCAGAGGCTTGGAGAACACATCACTTTTGTGTTTAAGTGCCAAACTTCACACACTGCAAAATAGGGAGGCAAATACGAGAACCTGCTCAGCTAATTAAGATCCAAGGTAGGAAGCAAAATGGGGGCTAGTGAAACTTCCCCAGAAACCGTAGAATAACTCACCCAGTTATTAAACTCTATTAAGCCAAAGAAATGTAAGCAAAGGATGATTTCTGGAGGAAAATTCCCCATTTCCTCCATCTCACAGCCCAGCATCATACAGGTATCACAGGGAGAGGAATCAGATTTTTCCAAGTGTTTTCCAGCTTCATTGCAGCATCTGCCCCAGGCACAGAGTATCCAGACAATTTGATCCAGTTTGTTATAAAGATGCATCAGACTTCTCCACAGTCTCTTTAGTCTCCCAGGTTCCAGGATGAGAAACCTCTAAGTGCAATACGAGAGCAAAAATGGCTCCAAGGCACCCAGGTTAGGATGAACGTGCTTTAAAAACATCTGCTAACACTGCATCTCTTTTTGTCAATGAAAACTACTCCACACGCTGCAGTCCCCATTTATAGGGCTTCACTGCTTTGGTAGATGGAAGGAAGGAAGCCTGGAGCATGCAGAAAGGAAGGTTCATAGCACATTTTGTAGCAATCAGTTAATCTGACAGCCTTTTCAGACTTTTCCCCACAGGGTGATGTCTGTGCAGAAGTCTGGTCCTGTGGCTTTCAAAGCATCACCCATCCCCTGCTTGCTCATAAAACATAGGGCAGGACTCCTGGGGGATTTGCTTTGGGTGCATTGGCCTCAGAAGGCTCTCCAAACACACCGAGGGGCTGCCTCCCCATCCCACTTTTAGGTTTCCAGCTGGCTCTGCCCGTTTTGTGGTGGCTGAGGACTCTCAGGCACCAGGGAAGCCCAGCCAGCAGCAGCTCTCCATCTCAGCTTGGCCAGCTGAGCGGCACAAACAGGCACAGAGGGGAGCTGGGATGTCACTGGGAATGTGGAGCTGTAATCCTCAAGGGATGAATGAGGCACATTCAACCCACAGGGAGATGTGAGGAAGCAAAGCAACCAGACCGCGTCGGTGTTCTGGTCTCCTTCAGCAAGCAAATATTTCACTTCATATCACCTGCTAAGGCTTAAGAGGAGTTACCCTTCTCTGCTCCAGATATCTCTGGCTGACATTTGTTTTGGATTTCCCCACCCCACAAAAAAACTACCCCAAAAGTCTCAAGCGCTCTTTCCATCTTCCTTTACTTTTGTCTCTATTCTCCCATTTCCTCCTTGTCATGCATACCCCCCAAAAAAATAAATATACCCCGTTTTAATTACACAGGAGCATACGTACAACCATCTTTCCCAGGGCCGTTTGTGGTTCGTGATGTTGGAACAGCTGCTGTCGAGCCATGCTCAGGAGCAGGGCTGCCTCTCGAAACCATATCTCCCTGCATCCTCCCACCCTCCCCTGCAACTCCTTGCTCACCCTCCTTCTGCCTCTCCTTGGGCTCCCTCTGCCCCCTCGCCAGCCCACAGACTGGGGGTGCTCAGGGTGAACCGGGCATCTCCTGCCCACTGGCGGGTAGCAGGAGCGTGGCTGGATGTGGTGGGGCTTGAACTGTTGCTGTTGGAGATGGCAACAGATGCTTCCTGGTGTAGGTTGCATTGGCTAATTCAGGGCTTTGTGGTTTGAGACAGAATCTCAATTATTTCCAATTAGGAGGTTGTTGTGGCAGCTGCTCTGAACAGGGCCTTCTCTCGACCCTGAGAAACCTGCCTCCACTTTTAGCTGGGTTTGGATACCTGCATTTCTAGCATTTCCAGCAGCCTTTTTTTTTAATAACCTCTTTTTCTTCCACCTCTTGCTAAGCAGTTTTTCCTCTTTCTCACACACACAGCGCCACCTCTCATGAGGAATTTGGCAGTGGAATCATCCTTATCTCTCCCTTACCAAAATCCAGTCATTTCCTCCTTTCTATATGCGGGATTTAATTTTCCTGTTGTGCTGTCCAGCTCCCCCTCTTCCCAGTTCCCCCATTACTTCTGCCTGCCCTGTGATGTATGGGCCTTGTCAGGCAGTTTTGGCCTGACCCAGCCAGCCAAAATCAGAGGAAAACCTGCTTTTATTTTGCCTGGGGAGAATTCATCACAGAAGGTGTCTCATTTAGGGAAATTAAGGATGAAGTAAAGGGAGAGCTAGAAATGTATTCTAGTTTACTGTTAAAAATTTATCTAGCTACTGCTGTGTTAAAGGCTGATATTTTCTCTCTGTTTCTCTCTTCTTTCTCTGTTGTCCAACTATATCACACAGTCCAGAGACAGAATTCAGGAGAAAGGGGCATAGGACCCATTGCTGACTTGAAAATGCTGGCTATGGCAGAGGAGTGAGTAGAACTAGAAGGAGATTTTGAACAACAAGACACGTTTCTCTCCATTCTGTCTCAAAACTCCTCATCAGAGGCAAATCTAATCCTAAAAATACAAGCTAGACAAATCCTTTGGAAGGAGAAAGGGGAATTTGCGGGTGCTGGCTTTATTTGTGATTCAGCTAAATCCGTGTTTGTTTGGATACTGAGTCTGTTGAATCACAGCAGGGCTGAGCAAACCAAGAGCAAACCCTGAGGCGCAATTGTGGATAGTCTCTTGCAGAGGCAGCGGGTCCGAGCTGCTGGTTCCTCCTTTCCCGGTGAGC
>NW_009721182.1:189563-213776 GCF_000703405.1 Apaloderma vittatum
CTGCCTTTCCTGAGCAGAGGGACGCAGGGATCTCTCCTGATCTTGCTTTTCTCTCTCGCTGTCCAGGATGCAATGAAAAGTTCATGGTTTCCTCAAGGAACATTCCTAGAAGGTGCTTTCTCTTATAGGTACCATTTAGTTCGACCAAATCCATCCCAGGTTTGCACCGTGAGCATCAAGCAGCTGTAGGGCGGCTTCAGGGCAGCTATAGGGCAGATTGGCAATCAGACTTTCTTACTCTGCTGTAGAAGACCCACAGGTGGAGGGAGGCCAGGACCTCTCTCAAGAAACAGTTGACCTCTAAATGTGCTCACACCCCAAGGGGACAGTACGGGGGAGCTGAGGCCGCTACCCGTGCTGAGAAGATGATAGCAAGGGGACACCAGGTCCTGTCTTAATACAGGTGATGCAAGCATCAGTACCGGGCTGGACAAAACCTCTGCTGTACCAGGGAAAGGTACAACTTAAAGACCTCTGCTGGTGTCAAATCCACTGACATCAACAAGAAGTTTGACAGCAGGTTTTGGCTCACAGTGTTTTTCTCTTGATCCCCGCACGGCCACGGTATTCATCATGCTTTCCGTTTTACACAGGATCCAAGAGGAAAGTTTTTAGCCCCAGAGAATTTTCAGTGGGCTGCAAAGCACTGAAACAATGCAGTATTTGGATGGCACTGTTGTCTTTTAATCCATGTGGAGCACTTACATGCTACAGAAGATAAGTGCCTTGTAAATACACATAAATAGATTAGATTAGACCTTGACAGTGGTTCATGCAAAAGGCATTTTTATGTGCGAAAATAGTAACATTGTAGAGAAATAGCTATTATTTGAAACCTTGGGCTAGAGCTTCCATAATTGATATTGTTGGAGGAAAGAGGAAGCTAATGGAGAGGAGCTGCCATGACTACCCCTTTGTCATTGACTAATTCTTCCAGGAACTGAAGCGATGTTAGCCGGCTCGCATTTGGGCCTCAAAGCAAGTGTCCACGTTTCTCAAGAGAGCACCGCTCGAGGAGTACTGAGTCCTTTCAAAACTCTTCTTGCGAGTGCTGTAATGGCAGGGATGAGAGAAGGAGAGTGCGTTTGAATATTTGCCCTCTCTTTTACATCCTCACTGCTTAGAGAACGGTCACCAGCCAAGGATCTTGACTTAACCTCCCCCTGATGGAGATACTCTCCTCAGCAATTCCAAAGATTATGGGAAGAGGAAGGTGTGGGGTTCCTTATCAGCTCGGCCTGGGCTGATCACAGGTGAGTTTCCCTAACTGGTACCTATTCCAGCCCATTCAGGTACAAGCTCCCAGGACGTTCCTCCAATGATATAGAGTCACATCTTTCTACATTACACAGCTCTGGTCTAATGCGAATGAGGGCAAGTCCTGGGTCTTAATTGATCCAGACAAAAATAAAAGACAGAAATGCAGAAGGTAAATGTCTGAGTGATCTAGGAAATCCTGAAACAAACAGCAGTTTTGTTCCTCAAACAAGTTACAATTAAGTAACAGCATTAGTCCCTCAGCACTGCTTGTTCTCATTGCATTCAGTAAAAAACCCAAGTGCTTAAAAGCCAGCAGATAAATAATTAAGAACGGCATACATCTTTTATCGCTTACATAGAACATATACAGGATGAAATCCTGACCTATCCAGAGGCAATGTCAAAGTTCTTTTTGACTTTAGATCAACTTGGATATTACCTGAATTGTTTTGTCAAATAAAACCAAATGGGTGTTTTAAGACACCTCAACAATCGTAATTCAGATACATTTTTATGGTCACTTCTAGAATTTAAACAGAAAACAAAGCCTTTTTTAAAAAAAAAAAGTGAAACACACTTACAAAATGAATGTTGATTTGAAGAACAATAATATTATGGAAATCTTTAAGTGGTATACATATATATAGGCACCTATTACAAATGCAGTATTACCCAGTAGTAATGGTACATGGAATTATTTCAACTAACTAATCATATTTGCCACTTAGGAATAGTCCTTAAAAGAAAATGTTTGTACACTGAATTCAATGAAATAAAAATACTGCACAAAAGAGGGGAAGCAGAAAAAAAAATCAATCCACAGGTTAAGCATAAGGCTGTTTTGGCAAAATAAAAAGGGTACTTCTTTGTACTTAACTTAAAAATATATATTTATTATGTGGGCAGTATAGGGTTTCAGGAGTCCTTAATCATTCATTTCCTTGCTTTTAAGTGTGAGGGTTTTGCAAATGATGTGATAAGTAAGTACATTGTTGTCACTTAGCAACCTTAACTCGCTTCTGAAGTGAGTTGTTTGTTTCTATAATAAATGAGACACTCAGATACCATGGTGATGAGCATAGGAGACCTTGTATGCTTAGACAGAGTGCTATCTTGATAAATATTGCTCAGAAGTACGAGGCCCTCGCAACAGAGGAGAAACTTTTTGCTCTTTTCCACAGCATAGAAACACGCTCACTGGCTGTGTTTGTGCTGCCTTATGGGAAGCACCTGAAACCTGTTCTGAAGACAATCCTTTCAGGCAGAAAACCTGGAATTTTGGCCTTAGATATGGCTGGAAGTCACCTCTATGAGATCCTAGCTGTCCGAGTATGCCCGTGATGGGTTTGCAGCCACCTCTCGGATGCTTTCATTGATATCCCCAGCCTTCGGTGTGAAACTTTATTCTTTGCATCCAGCTCCACACTCTGAAAACACCATCTTTTCATCTCTAGGCAGTCCTGCTAGAACTGCACTGGGCCTTCCCTTGGCCCCTAATTACTCCTTTATGCACTTCTTCTGATGTAGCACAGCTATAAAGCCGGCTTAACCAGCTGGTAGAAGATTGCTGGCCTCTGGGAAACCTGCTGTGATAAAGAACCTCCAGTATGGTTCCTGCAGATGGGAACTGATGGCAAACCTTGAGGGCGGTGGCTGGGGAATAAAGGAAGAAGACAAATAGTGTGGCTGAGATACAACTCCCTCCCTCAAATTTGAGCTTCTGGTGTCTGGGAGTAAATTAAAGCACAAGGGTTAATAACAAATGTCAGAATAAGACACCTCTGTTGCATCCCAAAACTGCATGTGTGTGGTACGAGACTCCAGTAAATCCCTGGACATAGTCAAGCCCACTTGAGCTCACCTGGCTTTTCCAATTTGTCTCTTCCCTCACTCCTTTTCTGTATTTGCTGACTTTATTCACAATGTATTTGTGTTGCTGTTCCTGCTTCTGGAGTTTGAATTAATCTTTTAAAGAAGGATGAACCACATGAACTTTCTTTTGGTTTTAGAAATCACATCCATATTCATAACCCACTAATCATGTTTGATAAATCAGAATTCATTGTGAAACACACTAACCCCTCATGTTGCTTCGGTTTTTAATCTTGTAGGAAAAGCAATCATCTATGCCGCGCATTTGAAGGGGCTGGGCTGGGCTGTCTTGGGTGTCTCATTGAGTCAGCTTCCTTGTTTGTACAATACAGCTTGTGCTTCTGAATCTGAGCTATCATCTAAAAGCATAATTAAGTCTTCAGCACTTCAGCAGCAAGAGGAATCTTCACAGTGTGCATCAAACACCATCTTCACAGCGATGCTGGCCTGAGTCTGCAATGTGTCTGCAAGAGCAGTTCGGAGCTTTCCTCTTATTCCAGTGGTGTAACCACACTCAGACTTCAAGATCTTATTCTCGCAAGTCAGCAGTGGTAAGTATTTCACCTGCAGTCAGAGAGTAAACAGAGAGATGTCTGTTTGCAGAGATCAGTAGCGTCTGTTATTATGCAGTGACTTGTTTAACCTTGGTACAGTGTATGGATAAGAGTGAAAAGATCATATTTCTGCCTCTCAGTCATTTCCACATGAATATACACGTTTGGATATTTTCTGTTTGCAAAATGGGATTTTTTTGGCAATACCTAGGTAAGTGCAAGATTAGCTATGTCATGTTTTGTGGGTTTTTTTTTTTCTTTCCCATCAGTCCATTAATCCTGACCTTTGCTTTAGAGGAGGAATCTTCACGTGAGTCCAGATCCTATGATCTATTCTGTCTGCTTTTCTTGCTGACTGCTCCAAGATAATCTCTTCGCCCCCACCACCATGTGGCAGCTAGGCTGAGACAAGAGACAAGCAGCCAGCAATGGGGGGATGACAGTGACAAAGTGAAGAACTCAGGGCCACGGACCACCTCCCGTGGGTGGTGTAGAGGTGGCTGGCTCCAGTCCACATGCTGGAGTTGCTCTGCTTTTCCCACAGTCCCAAGTTTTGGGCTTCCATGCTTTCCCAGAGAAATATAGCTGTTATTTGCTGAAGCAGATTCTAAGCCTGCCACACTTAATAATTCAGTGGTGAACTTTAGAGCTGAGCGCAGGTTGAAAAATAACTTGCTTTAGTAAGTACAAAATCTCCATTTCTGCTGCCTTTGCTTCTCCCTCCTTTTCTCAGCCGTGGCCCCGGCAGCCCCCTGCAATCCAAACACTCACTGTTGTTATGTGGTGGAACGAAAAGGAAAGGCAGTCGGGGGGGAAAATTCATTTCCTCTCTGTGGGATGTTTATTGTTTTTTCTGCTCTCAGCGGTCCAAGGTCCCTGTCACTTTACGTGGTATTTTATAATGGGAACGGTTCTTGTAAGCACCAATGAGTTCATCTGCAGCCTCATGGAGCCTGGAGATTTAAATTTATATACCTCCCTGATGCTGCTGTAATTGGGACTCCCGGGAGAGGAAACCTTGACAAGTGACACAAATAAACCCTGCCAGACCCTTTTCAAGACCTGTAGCAGTAGTAACCCCGGGAGGATTCCCATGATCAAATTACCCTGAAACAAATGCTTCTGCAGTAACTAAGGATGTACCTGCTGATGATCAACAAGGTATTTGTAGAACCAGGTTTATTTCCCATCACCTACTCCGGTTCAAAGACCACAAGTTGCAACATTGGCAAAATGGAACTGGAAGAAGGGGCAAACTTAATTACAACTTGTTTCTCCAGTTGTCTAGGAGTGCATTTATTTAGGCCTTCCCTACCCCTGTAGCTATTCAGGCATAATTACACCGTGCACTGTTTCCTTGAATATAAATGGATAATATAAAGTACACACATTTTCTCTCCTATGAACTGAGGTTTGGCAATGTCTGTGGCGTTTGTTCGGGGAGCTGAGGGAAACATTTGGAAGATGCCTGCATCTCAGTGGAAAAGAGGAGGTTAAAAAGGTTGATAGGCAGATAGATATGGATTTAAAGATACATCGATAGATATGGATATACAGAAGCCATCTACAGTTTGCTTCCTTTCTCCCACCCTTTTTCAGGCAGTACCTTTTTTTGGTAGGGGGAACTGCCGTGCGTTGCTGTAATCAGATCTCGACAGCCAAAGCAACAGTGATCTTTAAAATCAGCCTGTGCCTCAGGAAACTATTTGCTTGTGATGCCAGGCTGTGTGACTCTGGGTCAGCCTCTTTACTGTTTGCTCCTGGATTGTTTTTCTTTTCTTTTTTCTTTTTCTTGATCAGTCTGTAAGCTTTCTAGGGAAATGACTTATTGTATAAATACACATTATTTGTATGTAGAAGGCAAAATAATTAATACTGCTGTGTCATTTAAGCAGCTGGGAGGGAATGCATTTCAGGTGCTTCACTGCTTTAACTATTGGTTAAAAGAAAAGAAATTCCCCATAACTGACTCACAGACTGTGCTGGTGTAAAAATTCTGCACTGACCTTGTACAAAACACAAATAGCTCCTTCTGATAAAAATAGTAAGACAAATGGGAATTACAGATGTAATACAAAAATCATGGGATGAAATGCTCAGACTGGATTATGTAGGAAGTTCAAACCTGAAGACCAAAAGAGCTCATAAATGCCTTTTATTTTGGATTTCCTCCCAGAGGCTGCTAGGTTTGAAACATAATTGTTGGTTAGCAAGGATCTTCGATGTAAGCCCAATGCTTGACAGGATCTCTAAGTTCAATGAAAGCGTGATGGGGCACAGGAAATTTAGCAAGATTTTCTTAGAAAGAGTTAGTCATGGTGTCAAGAGACTCCTCATTCCTTGCTTGTTGTTCATCTTGTAGTCATTAACTAAAGCTCACATTCCTTGATCTAGACCTGTGACAACTCATCCCTTGGGTTTTTTGTTGCAATACAGACCATGTCCTTGCCCTGCATCTCCCTGTCAGGTTCCAATCATGCTCCTGTTTGTGAGCTTGAGCTCTTCCCCACAGCCAGAGGAGCAGCTTGTGCCAGGAGGTTGGCATTCCCAGGAGCAGGGCAGGGCCACCAAATATCCCATCCAGGACTCGGCTCCCTGTGGGTGTTCATGTTCCTGCAGTAAAGGAAGGAGCCTGGGGATTTTTTTTCTTGAGTGCTGCCCCTATATCCCAGGGGATGGGCGGATGACCGCCTGCCTGGGTCCAGGCCATGTATCTCAGTGCAAGGAGATGCCCAAAGGCATCTCAAGGTTTTTAGCCACTTAAACCACCCCAATAATATAACCATCCAGCCCTGTTAATGTCACCATCCCGCCCCATTGGCATAACCATCCCGCTGGGCAGTCACAGTCTGCCCAGTAGCTCACCAGCTCCTGCCTTTCCCGACATGCTTAAGTCTTCCTAATATCCCAGTTACTGTGTCCCAGGTCAGTCTGTGCTGGTGGTAAAAACTGCAATTGCAGAACCGGACTTTTGTATGTTTCCTTCAGTTCACAATCACCAGAAGATGATTTAATTGCATGAGAAAATGTTCTCTTTAATCTCTTGGAATTAGTCATCTCTTCCTCAGTCATCTCTCTGTATTTTTGGTTACAGAGACTGAAAATCTTAATATATCAGTGACATTTATAACACATGTTAATATTATAAAACGTCAGCACTCTATTTGCAGAAATGAATACTGATGTGATGGGAGTGTTTTATTATGTCAATGACTTTTATTATAAATATGATAAAACTGTGTCATTTTTTTTTCCCACCAACTAAAAAAATAAAACCACCTAATCATTTATCTCAAGGTTACTGCTCTGCTACCTGGTTAATTTATTCAGTAGTGCTGTTAAAAAGAAATACACCCTGCAATGGATTTTTACATTGCGTGGTTATTTGATGGACGTTATCATTTACCTGCATGTTTGTTTAGGATTAGAGCATTGACAATGAGCACGGAAATGGAGCTCACATAGTGGCTTCCTATGGACACAAAGCCAGGAGGTGAAGCCTAATTTTAAGTGAATAATTAATCATTACCAGAGACTGAAAGATGGTTTGATATCATGGCATCTCAGCTGGCCTCTCCAGGGCTACTGGCTACTGAAACTCATGCCTCAATCCCACCAGCCCTGTCTGTGGATGATACTCTTGAAGGATTCCCTGCTCTCAGGTTCATTGCCAGACCCACAGAGATCTAGGTAACATCCTACCAATTAATCTTTATTACTACAGCTAGTATTTACTATTGTGAGTAAGCTGTTCACAATAGGCAGTTGCACTTCCAACCCCAATAATAAGGTGGCAGATTCACAGAAAATCCAGAGCTCATTAAAAGGATAATGATAATTTGTGGGAAAGATTAGTAAATAATGAGTGTTTGTATACATTCTGCTCTGTCTCTCTGACTGTGTGAATTTCCTTACTAATTTTTGAAAATTGCAGACCCATAAGAATCTTCTGTACAAGAAATAATGTATTAATGTACTTAAAAGAGAGGAGGAGAGAACTTGATTAGATTCATACAAAGTATCGTGACTCTAAGGGCTGGGATTTTTCAGAATATCAAGGAAAAAAGGTCCATCCAAAGTTAAAAGCAGCCACCATAATGAACTGGCACATTCTTGGTCCCTGAGTTAACACACAGCACGATGAGAGATCTGTTCTCCTGGGGAGAAAGCACAGGGAGGACAGAAATTGCAGCATTAAGATCATGCTGTTGCTATGGTTAGTAGTGTGCAAGACTTGAGGATTTAATGTTTTTTTAACTTTCAACTTTTTTTCTTCTCCCCCACCCCCCCTTCCCCTTCTGTCTATGTGCTAGCGTTACCGCAAAGGGAAACCCGGGATTACGGTCCGTGTAAGAAGGACATCTGCTTTGCTTATCAACTCCAAGGAGGTCAGGAACAGGCTGTCGAAGATGACTGTCATACCGTAAGTAGGTAATAAATCCAGGGCAGAATTTAATAAGTGGGTGGTTTTAATGGTAGGCATCTAAAATGTCCAGAGAGAGACCCAGTCGGTTCTTCCAGGAGGCCTCTGTACTGCTGCCGAGACCTGGCAGAATCATTGCAGGCATGAGAGGAGCCAGCCAGAGGGATCTGCAGGGAGCATGAAGGGGCTGTGGGGAACGAATGAAGGAAAAGCTGAGAAGCCAGAGCGATGGGGGCCTCTTCAGCTGGCACCGCAGCAAAGAGCAGCACAGGGCAGCGAAGCTCCCTCAGCTGCTCCCTGGGTGAGAAATGTCTGCAGGCTGGCTCCGCTCGAGTGCTCGGTGACGTGATGCTTTGGGCAAAGAGAAATGACTTTCTGCTTGTGCCAGAGATCTCCCAAAGGGGAAGGCGTGAAGTGACCCTCCCTTGGGGCGCTGTCGGTGGGACATGGTGGGCTATAGCCTGGCTGTGCCAGGACCACCCCCTTCCCAGGCAGGGGGAGGATTGCTGAAGCGCTGCCTGGGTCATCAGCCTGTCTCAACAGTGTGTTTGTGATGGTTCCCCAAGGACTCCAGTCTGAAGTAGCACAGTCACACAGCTGTAGAAGGCTTCTCCCTCCCAGAAGTGAGCTACAACAGCACTTTAGCTGGAGACAGAACAACAGCTCTTTAAAAGAAAATGCTGCAGCTTCTTTTCTAAATGTTCCTCTGGGCTCTTGTGGAGGTTCACAGACGTCCACAGGGCTCTGAATGCTAAAAGATGGAGTAACGAGCCCCACTAATTCACCACACTGCCCAGCTGGTGTCATACCAGCAGCAAGAGAGTGCAAGGTGTCCTGTGCTTGCAAAGCAGGACACAGGGCTCAGCTTGTTTCACAGTTTTCTCTACTTTATTTCCCTATTCTCAAGCTTTAAGGCAGGAGAGGAGAATATATACCTTCCTTCCCTATGTTGTCAATGTCTATGGCTAAAATCAGCGTAAGGAAATCATGGCAAGTTATTTGGCCCTTGAGGAAACGCCCTGTTGAAGAACCATAAGTCAGGGTTTATTCAGAAAATTTCCTAATCAGACCTACAGGTAAGCCTGATCTCCTTCCATTTTTACTGCTGCTCCTGATGTCACACTGGTGTGAATGAATTGCTCTCTCTGAAGGCTTTCGTAGGGGTCTTGTTATTGGCATTTAACATACTCTTAAAACAAAGATATGTAGAAACAACCCTTCTGTATAGCATCCCATTGCACTCAGTTGTTGAGCGTCCCATAGCTAAGACTGAAAATAAGGTCTCCCGAGGCATAGGTAGATTTTTTAAGTCCCCAGAGACCACTGTCACTTGGGCTGTTGAGATCTGGTTACAGCTCTGGTTGCAGATGCACAGCTGTTCTTGGAAGCTGCCAAAAATGGTATAGGTGCAAAAGGGTGGGGGAGAAAAGAAGAGAATCTAGAAATTTTAATCTATCTAAATCTATCAATACAGGTAGATATATCTACCTGCCTCGCTAGCTATCAGTGCATTTCCTTGCAATCCTCCTCTGGACACTTGTCTGACTTCTTCAGTGCTCACCGTTCTTCTCGTACAGCTGGTGCTGGTGCTCATTCATCCAGCAGCTGGGTGAATGCCAGTCATGACCTGGGCTGGGTTTTGTTTGCATTTCTCCTCCAAGTGAGCTTTTATAACTTTCATTTCCTCATGCTTCAGGAGCTGGCTGCTGGGAGAGAGATCGCGTGAGGGAAGAAACTCTCTTGTGTACGAGCCGGGATTTCGAAACACAGCGTGGAGGGTGCACTGGAGAGCAAAGCTGACTGGAGGTCACCCAGGAGATGAATTTAGTGAGCTCCAGAGAGAAAAGCCTGGTGTGATGGTGCATATAATCCCAGCATTTCAGTGGACCCTGAAGCAGAAGTGTGTCTTCGAGCTGGTGTTACTCCAGGGTATAGAAGAGGAGACTGAAAGTCTAAGAGGAGGAAAGCTACGGTAAGGGGCAGCTCATGGAGGGAGGAGTGTGGGCTAAAGGTGAAGGGGAGCCTATGTGAGATGACATTGGGGAGGAAATCATTATAATGACAGAAAAGAGAGTTAGGGGATTAAATGAGTAATCAGAGAGAATGTCTGAAGGGCCTTAATGCAAAGGCAAAGCTGCCGAATCTATGTTGTTGCTGATAACATGAATAGTATAGGGAAGGAATGGGGCATCTCGGGAACTTGAGAGAAGGACTGGAACTGAGGATTTTGAGGAAAGACAAGCCACAGAGAGATGCTAGAGAAAACCAGAAACATTGGCCTGAGGCAGAGAAGAGGAATAAAGGAAGTAGAAGTAAAGCACAGAGATGCATGATTGATTTATGGAGAGAGGCGAGTCTGGGAGAGGAGGACAGCCAAGGGGAAACACTGGCAAGAAGAATTCCCTTGAGAGAAGAGTAATGCCACGGACAGAGACAGCCTGCCAGATCTTGGTACTCTCTTCATTTGAGTTTGTCACTTTGCTGTGATTTCACCTCCATCTATACCTTCCACAACCGCCTTGCTGAGTTTCTTAAGGATGACTCATTAAAAGAAGAAAAAAGCAGAAAGAGGGGGAGAAGAAAAGCAAAGGAAAAGCAATAGCCACCTATTTCTTATCTAAAATGAAAGGGCAAGCTGTGTTTTCTGTTTGGGCTAGAAAGGGCTTTTCAGAGCTCAGCTGGCATTTAATTTGTTTATTCTTTATCAGGACTCTTGCTTTCCTCTCTCTGCTCCTGTTTTTCGCAGTTGCTCCTCAGCAGAAGGCAAAGCCAATAATGGCCAGGTTGGAGGTGAACTTTCAAACCCACAATATTGGAACAGGTTCAGAAAGAAACAAATGGAGGCTGCTCAGGTGTAATTTAGGAAATGGCTGGAGACAGATGGGCATTTGGAGCTGAAACAAGAACAGGGAGACCATGAACTTTGGGTCAGCAGGAGGATTTTCTGCTAGTTCAAAGAAGCTGTCGAAGCTATCTCGGGGATAAAGAGGGGGTGCTAACAACATCCCCAGCAGTGGGATGGAGCCCAGGTGAAAGTGGTCTTCCCATTCCTGGAGACGTGACCTTGGCACCGTGGTGGCAGTGGGTGGCAATTAGTGATGACAGCTTTATGAGCGTATCTGTAATGACGAGTGAGGCTTAGCTCCTGAACAGCTCCAAATGGGACTTTTAAGTGCTATTAAACCAGCTGTGCAGTATTTTCTGCTTCGCAAGAGCAGCAGTGGCAAGGCCTGTGCAGTTTTCAAAGGGAGGACATGCGTGTGGGCAGGCATGTTTGTGCGCAAGAACTGGTAGGGTTGCAGTGCACTGAAGCCCTCCCTGCTTTCTTAGACTGCTTTCCTTTTCTAGGCCTGATCTGAGGAGTAGAGGAGCTGGACACACAGTGTCCTTTGGAAAGAGGAGCGTAACTCCTGTTGGCCTTGTCCACAGAGATGGGGACACTGAAGCAGAAGAAGACAGATGTTGCCGTCTGCCAGCTTGCCCTGGGTGGTCTCATTCCCTAGTTCATGCTGCCCACTCTGAATCTCAGATGCTCCAGCTGCTTCCCTATGTCCTTTTTTTTTTTTCCTGAGCTCACACCCTTAGCACTCATGGATGTTACTTTTCTCTGGAGTAAAGAGTTTCTGATAACTCAAACTTGAGTTAATCAGATCAGCAAGACCTCGTGGCAGGTTGCAGTAGGGCAAACCCAGCATAGACGAGTGGGTATGAGGACGGGTTTAGCAAGAAAGCAGCTAAGAGATGTCGGAGGATGTTAAGCTTCGACACTAAAGCAGGTCACTTAGAAATGGAAAGTGAGTGTAAAATATCATCATGTTTCTCCTGAACAAATTCAGTCTGAGAAAGGATATGTCTGGAGAAATCAAAGGAATGTGGTCAGGGTTTGATACCCGGGAGGAGCTTCACAAGCCAGTATTCTCTGATATCCTGTCCATCTGCATCCCAGTGTGAGTTTCAGGAGTCACCCATTGTTTAGCTGGGCTAAGCCCAGCTAAGCCACGCTTGTCTCTTCTGGCAGAACACTCGCTGCTCCGTCTTGTCCTTGTCCTGCCTCTGCAGCACAAGTCTCTGCAGAGCAGCCAGGCCGCCAGCATCCCTTTCACTTTTGGGTTTGCACAGCCTTTGCCTTGGGATCCAGGGGACTTGTTTGTGGCAAACACACTGTTCAAATATTTGCAATGGCAGCAAAACCAGTGCGCAGGACTAGTCGAGGCGAGTGGTCCCTTCCCTCGCAACAGTTAAAACCTGGACGCTCTTACCAGGCAGGAACGTGATCCAGAAAAGCCGTCCAGCTCTGAAGCTGGTTGAGCCGCTCCAATCTTAGTTGTTATTAATTTGAGTGGGGAAAGAACTGCATATAAAGGCCATGTGAAAAAAACAAGTGGCAGAGCATTTGGTGTTACAGTGAGCTGCGTCTGGTGTAGGGAGCGAATGGGGCAGTCCTGGTGTGGGAGCAGGAGTGAGGGAGCTTTGCTGAGGGAGCTTTCCTGTATCTGCCTGCCAGGTTCATTGCACCCTCCCCTTCACCAATTCCAGCCGTGTCGTCCCAGGAAAAGGTGAAGCAGGAGGCTTGTATAAGGATGGAGAAAGGTTTGAATCAGCAGCCTCAACACCACGGGAAAAATGTCGTAATGGCTTTGCCACTGCACCATATTATGTAAGGTATAAGTAAGGAGGTTTTCTAGATACTTCTTTGAACAGGACTTCATGGGAAATGATTGTAGCAGTGAGCCAAATTCCACAACCCCACTGAAATCAATGGCATTTTATGCCAGCTATCAGCTGGGTCAATATTTTTAGGATGATATCTTCACTGATATACAGTTTGCCTAAAAAATTGAATGGAAGTGATCATAAAGCTCAGTTTATGCTTAAACATACGGACGTGTGAATAATGCAGTTCCATTATGAGAATAAAAAGGGTGGGAGGAAGATCTGTTAAATTCTTTATTGATGAATTTAGTGTAGCAGTCGATGGCAGGATGAAGGGAAGAACGGGGTTGCCAGGTCCACGTCTCTGGTTTGGGCCAGTGCAATGGTTGATGAAAGTGAGAAGCCCTTTTGAGGCTGTGAAGAGAAGTACCACCAATAAGATCATGGAGAACTCTGTGTAAAAGAGAGTGCCAATAAGAAGAAGCTGGCAAAATCACCCATGTATTAATACGTATGTATTTACATATCTCTACTCTGCATACAGAAATCCCAGACATCTCCTCCTTCGCCCTGCTGTCCAGTGGTGCCAGCTTTTTCTAGTCTTTCTGGTAAATCCCCAGTTCTTGGAGATGTATATTAAGGAATACTCATTTTTGTGTGTGTGTGTGTAAGAAAACATGTAGTACTGCTTTTTTTTCTGTAGATGCAATTGGAAAAGAAAAACCAACCCACAACTCTCCCCCACCATGATCGCAGCATATCCTAAAGATTTAAAATAGAGAAGACACATAAACAAGTATTCAAAACGTGCTTGTAAAAACCTCATGCATTTTTTTCAGCTATTCTCACGCTGTTTGAACACAGAAAGCTGGGCATACTCTGGATATAGTTGACGTGTCTCCTACTGTAGCTCTGTTGGAGTTGAGATGAGCTACACAAGCAGACAATTTGGCCCATAATTTTTCTCACGATAGAGCAATTTAAAAAATAATCTCTGAAGGCAGTGGGCGTTTGAACACTATTATCTCTGCTCCTGCTGACTCAAATCCATTCTCAACCAAACCGTGTGTGCTGTCTGAAGCCCTGGCAATGGAGTGACCTTCCACCTTGCCAGACCACTTAGACCACGCTTTGCTCAGATAGGCTGAGACTAGGCTACAGTAGAAATAAATCCGTCCTGGCCTGTCCTCTCACATCCCCAAACAACTGTCAATTGAAAGAAAATCCCTCCGAAGTTGCCTCTCCTTTGGGTATGTCACAGCAATGCCACGTCCTCTCTTCTTCTATGGGTAAACTGAGGTATGGAGGGAAGAGCTGTGCATAAAAAAAAAGAAATATAGTCTATAATGACAATAGAGATTTCAACCCCAGACCACATATCCTGCTCATTGGAGTAATTTTCTTCTTAAGCTCAATCTTATGCTTTAACTGAAAACCTGTCTTTAAATGAGAAGAGAGCAAAACCTGTGGTTTCAGCGAAGTGTTTCTGTTAGAACTGGAGCTTTTAGGATGTTATTCTGTTCATTTAAAATTTTTTAAAATTAATAGGGAAAAATGAGAAAACAAAGGAGACCACATATCCTGCTCATTGGAGTAATTTCCTTCTTAAGCTCAATCTTATGCTTTAACTGAAAACCTGTCTTTAAATGAGAAGAGAGCAAAACCTGTGGTTTCAGCGAAGTGTTTCTGTTAGAACTGGAGCTTTTAGGATGTTATTCTGTTCATTTAAAATTTTTTAAAATTAATAGGGAAAAATGAGAAAACAAAGTCATTAAAGGAAGACTTTTCTTGTAATATGTGTAAACTCAAGGAGACTGATGAACTGTTTTGGTTTTTTTTCTACACATACCTTACACTGTCTTGTCAATGAAGTATTTTGTTGTTTATTTACCTTTACAAATATCCTAGGACAACTTCACAGCTGGTTTTGCGTTATACCCTAGGAAGAAGGAAGTTTGGGGATTTAGGGAAATGCTTTTTCTTAACATTTATACCAGAATACAGATCTGTTTCACGTGCAGAATTTTGTCCAGGATATTTCAATATATCAATAGGATTGATAGCAGAAAAAGTTAACATAAATGTAATTTTGTTGCAAAATAGTTAAAGGATATTTTGAAAAAGCTACAGATTTTATTTTAAGTTTAAATCCCACAGATATGCCAATATGCCTTATGATAATGATATTTTAGGGCATATTATTCTCTCCCACGGACTTCAGAGTAGGGCTTATACCTGTCTGCTTTGAAAGAAATGTTGAAGCAATTTCTGTGATGCTGATATTGTTCAGCTGGGTTTTTTTTTGGTTATTTTAATAGAAACCAAACACTTCTTTGCAAATATTTTGGTGGAAAATCCCTAGCAGTTTTCCCACAATTCAGTGCGTTCACCTGGATGCCTGAAACGGTCCAGATTCCACAGAAACCAGCCTCCTGAATCTGTGTCCAAGGGAAACAGGTATGCATTTTTTACTGATTTTATTGTGTTTGGATCTTCCTTGGTTGTGTCCCTGTACCCTTCCAGACTTCTACTGTTCCCGCAGATGATTGAGCACTATTACAATTTTGGGGGCTCCCCATTTGAGTGTCCTGTCTGCTTGTTACGTCTTGTGACCTTGGAGGGGTGCAGGGAAATGGGAGAAGGGGAAGGATGCCTTCTGAGGAGCATCAGGTCATATCCATGCCAAACTTTTGTGGCCACCCAGCCTCAAAATGACATTTTTTCTCCCATTTCCCCATCCCTGGAGATCTGTTGAGAGCAGTTATATTCATTGCTAGCAGGTTGTCACTGATCTTTCCAGCCTGAATATACTGATACACCTGTGACAAACACAGGAGCAGGAGATTTTCAGATGTAGCCACAGATCCTGGACCATTTGAGATGTTTCCAACAGACTTCTTTTATTATCTCTACAACCTTAGTTCTTTGCTACCAAAACCCACCCAACCATGAAATAGCTGGTTCAGGCAGCACATCTCACTCTTTTTTTTTTTTCTTTTTTTTTTTTTCAACCCTTGTGTTTTGATGAGCCTTAGGGGTATGTGCCCTTGTATGATCCAAAGTTAATAAAATAACAATGAAATCCCTTAAGTACTATAGCAATATATGGATAATATATGGAGAGAAAAAGGGACGGGGGAGAAAAAAAAAAGAAGCAATAAACAATATATATATATAAAAGAAAGGAGGAAGAAAGAAGAAAGAAGAAAAGAAGGACAGGAGCAAAAAAGAAAAAATGAAAGTAATGCAAAAACAAAACTAGGGGAAAGGATAAAAGGAGGAGTGCAGATGGAGGAGGCAAAACAGGGAAGATGAATTGGTGGGCTGAAGGAAGGAGAAAGCTGAGTAAGGACTGATGAAAGAACTCCGGAGTGATCGGTTTTGCAGGTGCATCCCAGCAGGTTGTCTCTGATCGGCTCTCTCAGGGACACAGCATGTTACCTGGACTAATTTATAAAGGAAATGAAAAGGAAATGGACTTGTTATAATGAACACCATTAATTCACCTCTTCAGACTTCATTGTTTGAGCAGAGAGTATCAAACTACTCAATTGTCATTTGTCTATTCCATTCTTCTCTGTTGCCTGTTGGAAATGACTGGTGAGCCCATACAGCCCCGAATGGCTGCACAGCCACTAATTAGCATATATATTGTTTGTCCTGGTACAAATTTATAGCAAACAGCAATATTTTACACTCCAGTAAAGTTAATAAATGAGGCTTTAGGCTATAAAAATTTCATGTTCTTTTGTGCAAAGGTCAATTATAAATAGTTAAGCACATATCCAAAAGCTCTGGGCTTCAGCACTGGAAGAATAAAATTTATTTTGGTTAGTCTATTTGCCAGCTGGACAAATGCCACTCATACAGCCTCTGAGACACCTCTCTCCAAAAGACTGCTCAGCTGTAGAGTGCTTTTGGCTGTGAGATGACTGATGTCCCATTTTAGCTTAGAGGAGGAAGATGCTCTGAACTGTTGGAGGTACAGTAGGATCACACTGGGCCAGGCTAGGGGAGTCTTTAATGATTGGAGTTGTCTTCTCCGAGAAGGAATTCTGGGGTTAGAAAATCAGATGTATTCACTCAACAGCTCCAATGATGTTACAAAGGAAAGAAACACAGGAAGAAGCTAAAACTAAGGCATATGCAAGCCCTTTCTCATTGTCAAGATAAAAGGAAATATGGATTTAAAGTTATCTTTTATTTGCATTATGGGTACACGTAGGAGCCACATTGTGCTCAACACCATGCATATAAGAAAGAAGAGTTGCCTGTGTTTTACAGGGTGTCATCTGCATATGAGTGATGGAAAGAGTCATTTGGCAGTTATGTGCATTATTATTAATATTATTCCTTTATAATACAGTTGCAACAGTAAGACTTTATCCTATTATATTAGGTCACGTGTGAACGTATAAAGATAGACATCTCTCCTCAAGACTGAGAGCTTATAAGGTAGAGGATCAATGATATATGGATATATCTTCCTTCTAGTGCAGGGGGAGAGGAAAAGCATTGATCTTTCCTGCACCAGCCTTCTTGAGAACGGAGGCATTAAATCATAGAAATTTTTTTGAGGGATCCCGAGGAAGCTGATCTGTGACAGTATGACAAGGTAATTCAATCAGAGGACACTGGAGATTACAGGATAGACTAGACTGAACATTAGATGCAGGAGGCTAGTTACTGGAAAGAGACACTGTGAACAAGAGCATCTGAAGACTTAGCACTTCAGGAGGTTGGGAACGGGGAAGGCTGGAGCCGGATCACGGAGGAAGCAGTGTTAAACAAACTGTCATCCAGCATTTGTCATCGGTGTTAACCTGGTAACCAGGCAACTGAGAGATATGTAAGAAGCTCAGTGCATCATCCAGAGTGAAAGGATGTGTTTGGAAGGGATGAGAAAAGTCTTAAGAGCTCTTGTGATTCATGGGATCAGTAGCCTGCCATCGGGGGCTGTCAGGCTGGCAACTGAGGGGACACACACGCAGGCTTCGTAGGGTGTAGATCAAGGGTGAAGCAGGAAAGCATGGAAATGAGGGGAAGAAATGAGCACATAGGGAGGGCTGTTCTGAAGATCCTAGGCTGCGATTATTGCCATCCTTAGCAAACTCTCAGAAATTCCTGCAGTTGTCCCAAATGCAGTTCTTCACTTTGATTTTATGCTTTCCCTCTCCAGGGTTGTGCACCTGGCATTTGTCTGTGGAGCTTTATTCTCAGCTGCAAGTCATCTTCAGGCATCCACCTCATCCCTCCACTGCCCAGAGACCGTGTCAGACTCACCAGCCCCAACAAAGGGAAGGAGAACCACTGGCCTGCAGTGAACTTCCCCAAGGCAGCAGGTGAGAATGGAGGAATAAAGTTATTGAAATAGCACATGGACATCCTGAGACTGGCCTGTCTGCAGACGGGAGCCAGGAGACCCCCAGGCTGGAATGATTTCATACAGGGAATGGTTTGAAAGTTCTGTACAAGCAAGAGAAGTTTGGCGGGGAGCAGAAAGCGGTGTAAAGATGAAATCAGGAATGCTGGACACATGGAGACATTCAGAGATGTTTGGGACAAGGGAAGGGGTGCGGAGAAGGGGTAGGAGAAGAGGGAGGTACATCACACCACCAGAAGGGTTGTTAATGCTCTGTGTGCATCCAGAAAGGAGAGCTCAGCTGTCAAAGCTTGGGTCTCTTGCTCGTCCTGCTTTTGACTGGGGGGACCAGGAAGCTGGCAATGTGAACAGAGGGCGTGCAGAGAGTTACCAGTTCTCAGCTTTCTGTGAGTAGCAGCAGTGAGGAGGCATCCTAGACACCACAGAGTTCTGGCTGAATGGTAAAATTGACTGAAGTTTCCATCATAACAGCCCATGAATTCATTTCCCTGCGTTTCCACCTGATTCATTTTTCCTGCTTAACATGAAGGGAGCTCTGCAGCAGCAGGCAATCCAGCAGAGAGCAATAACAGGATTGGAAAGGAGAAGCAGTCACCCAAGGTCAGCAGAAGCCTTTGGCTGCTGGTGGCTCAGCAAAGGTCACGACGAATGGGCAGAGACGGCTGTTTTGCAAAAGCCTGGAGAGGCCAGGCCTGAGCTGGGCTTGTCAGGGAGAGTTCAGAGAGGCATCTGGCACCCAGAAGGGGAAGGGATGCTGATGTCTGCACTTGGTCAGAAGGAGACAAATCTCAGCAAAGACGACAATCCAGCTGTGACTGTTGTCTTGGCTTTGCTTCATTTACAGCATCTGTTAATTACACAAGGTTCTGGCAAGGTCCCTCTTGTCCTGCTTGTGCGTGGGCTGGTTTGCCTGCCTTCTTCTCGGGATTTCAGTCCCAGGTTCTGGAGGAATTTACTTGATCGTTTGTTTCAAAGGTGACTCAAATCAGAGCAGGAGGTTCTTCTCTTTGTATGTCCAGGTACCAGCTCTCATTCGGGTTCTAGTTATGTAACTTCCCAATTCTAAATTGAGCTGTGAAACAATTTCACAATCTTTCTTTATCTGGAACAATAAAGGCTGACAAAAGAGTGAGGAGAAAGAAAAAAAAAAACCACACGTATCTTCTGCTTGGATGTTTTCAAGGTCCCTGAATTCTTTAAATTATAGGGACTCCTAGAGCCAGATAATCAGATCTCACTGCTCCAAACCTAGCTGTACCTAGCTGAGGATTTTTACCTTTTAAACTTCTGGAATTACTAAAGCCAGAATGGAGGAAGGTTCTGAAGTTTAAGATACAGAACTTCTGTTACTCCTTTAAATTCAAGGAGTATCATATTTGTTAGGCAATGGTGTATTTGTGACTGGAGAGCTCTCTTTCAGAAAAGTTTATACAGAAGATTTCAGATATAATTCCTGGGATTTTAAAGCATTTCAATGAAATTTGGTGAGGGCTTTGAGTACAGCCTGGATGTATAAGAGCAAAGGCTTACATTCACCCACCTGTGAAGAAAATCTAGTCTGAAGGTGCTATGCACAAACCTTGTGACAGAATGCCACCTTCACAAGGGAAGTTAGCAGAAGTCCTGCCACCCTGGAGTTCAGGCAAAGTGAGCAGAAATAGGTCTGAAAAAATCCAACCAAAATGGATGTGGTGATGTCTTGCATCAAGAGGAGGTTTGGATGAAGGTGGCCACCAGCTGAGAAGAAAACGGCCACAGTAGTGTCCTTGTGTGAGACAAAGCCGCTTTCGGTGGCCCCCAGTTTCAGCTGACGTGATGCTGTGGGTCAAACCCTTGTCCTGCTATTGCAGAAATCCCCTGAGTGCTGGACACTGCGCTGTAACGAGGGCAGGGTAAGAGGCATCAGCCCTGCAACCCCCGAGTCAGGAGGAGATGTCAGAAGAGGGCACACCCCTGCTGGAGCACACCCAGCTCTGCTGCTGTTATTGCCACCTTGGAAGTGAGGCTGCAGGTCCATGCAGGGGGCTGGAAGGAGCCTGAGGAGTGGGAGAGGGGATGACCTGTGATCCACATCCCATAGCTCCCCCTGAGGTGATCTGGGTGGCTGATAGATACAGGTTAGTAGTCCACTCTCTGGCTTGGATATATTAACCCCTCAGGAGTTCAAAAACTCATAGATTCCGAAATTTGGAAGCTCAGGCTGGTCTCATCAAAGCTTTCAATGTTATTATCTCTCTGCTAGTCAGAGGTAGGTTCCAAACCCCCTCGGGAGTTCACCTTTAATAAACAGTTGTGGGGCGAGGGGGTGGAGAGCAGCCAGCAAGGCCCTGGTTATTATATTTTCCCCTTGTTCAGTACGACTCTCACTCAAATATCGCTGAGCCGTAGGGGGCTGCTGGTGGTGATGGGGATCTTATTGCAATTCATTTCTCATCCAAATTAAAATCAGCGCTTTCAGTTCACCTTGCTGTGCTGACGGAATGCTTTGGCTGGAGCAGAGTAAGGCCAGTGGTCCTTGGCAGGGACAGAGGTGGGAGGTGGACACTGGAGACTTGCTGCCTGATAAATGATCGCTGAGCTATTGCAAAATTAAAGCAAGCACAAATTACCCCCTCATGCTTCCAGTGAAGTCAGTAGTCAAGCTTGCAAAGCAAGAAGCTTGTCTTCAGACCACAGTCTTGTGAGGATGTGATGTAGCAAGTGTCATCTACACTGGAGAAGGCTGAGTCATTTGAGTGAATTGGCTAAACAGCTGAAGGGGTTTCAGTAGTCGTTCTCAGGCTTGTTCCCAAATCCTCCATCACCATCAGTGACAGAGGAATACAGCCTCAGCATCTGCACTGGGAAAGGGTTAGTAGTGGGGCTCCTGCTCACTGCTGTTCAGAAATCTGAATTACAAATGCTCCCTTTTGAAATCTCCTTTCATTTGGGAGTAGAGGCATGGGCTCTAGGGTTTATTTTATGTTTTACTATTTTATTCCCATTCTTCCTTTCTTATCTTCAAAAGGTGCTTCTCACAATGTAGAGGGAGGATCTATTTCTTAGTTTAAGAGGGGAAAAAAGTAAATGTGGAACAATACTTGACAAAATAAGCCTATAAGGGAAAATCTTCTAGCAGTTTTGCTTTTTATTGCAAGTTATTATGTACACCTCCTGCTCTGACATTATTTTATAATCTAGAATACTACCATGCAGTAAAAAAAATTAAGTACCAATATTTTATTGCCCCTTTGCTTGGCTTAATCATGGACACCTTGGACAGAGTTACCTGCAAGGTATGAGCAGCTGATGTCCCTCTTGCCTTCAACAACTGCTCATCCTCTACTCTGACTCTTTCACCTCATTTCTGTGTGCAGAGCTTATTCACCTATCCGAGAGCTAGGAGCCTCCCAATTGAGGGAGAAATTTGAGCATGAGGAGCTATTTACTGTTATTTATTTATTTATTTACTTACTTACTTATTCATTTATTTATATACAACCTCTGACATCAATTTAATGTATTGTTTTATAGACCCATTTTGAGATTCTGAAGTCAATTTTCAAAGCATATTAGTGGCAGGTGTATTCCCATGTCCTTGTTATATGATTGCTCTTTTTGGAGCTCCCAAAGAGCACAACCAAGCCAACATCACCTTATGTCCAGGGCACAAACTCTTGGTGTCAGCTGCCACACGCCTCTTCCCTGGAGCCCAGGAGTGGCACAGCCTTGGAGCCAAGCAGAGCAAACCTGTGAGAGGCAAGGAGGAGGGGGAAGGATTGCAACAAGCTCAAGAAAAATAAATGGAAATAAGAGAATAGGAGGAGAATATGATTCATGGTGACAGATCAGGACGGAAAGAGGTAAGACAGAAGAATGGGAAGGTAAGATGTTGTTAACATAAAAAGAGTGGTGTGAGGAGATGGAGGTGGAAGAGCAAAGATTTGTGGGAAGAAAGGAGAAAAGAGAGAAGACAAAAAGAAAGAATTGAAAAATGAGTCAGAGACAGAGAAAGGAGGAAAAGTATAGCAAAAAAGAGTTTCTGCTTACTCTTCCTGGAGCTGCTGGGTCCACTTTGTGGATGAGCATTCTGGGTCTGTGTTTTAGAAGCTTTTCTCCCTCCATAAGCGAGTGTCAACCTTTTGGACTATCTCTGTTGATGGTGGCCTGCTTAACAGGACACTACAAGAATAGAGGGATCTCCACCAGAAAGGTGCATTTCTTCCAAGGGTGGGCTCGTCTTTCCCAGGGCAATCCAGGAGATTGCTCTGAGTGTGCATGAGACTCACTGTGGGCTTTCTACACTGTCAATAACACTCCTGCCTGAAGGCAAATACCCTGTGTCCAGCTTTGGGTCTCACCAGCCCCAGACACGTGATTGATCCTCAGAAGGTTCAGCCCTGCAAACTGCTGATCCCTTACTCTAGGCAAAATGCTTCACAGAGCTCAACAGGTACTGAAGTACTGCACAGAACTGAGGCCAGCATGCCCAGTACCTCCACAGGATCAATCCCTGCCAAAGCAATGGCTTAAGTTCTCATGTACCAGCCTGCGGTAGCTGGTTTTGTGTTACAGACGTTGTGGTTGTCACAAGTAAAACAAAAACGTAGTTGATGAGGCAGCAAGAATGGAGGGAGAGTCTTTACAAATTTTTAGCCAAGTTCTGCCATTATTACTCTGTTCCTGAGGCAAAACCCTCTTAGAAAGCTTCTGAGGAAAGTTTATCAACCAATGTCTTTTGGCAGAACTGGGCCCATGGATACACCCATTCCTGAGCCTTGAGAGCTCCAGCTAGGGCTGAGCGGAGACTGCAAACTTCTGCTTCCTCACTTGAAATCACTACCTGCCACCCTTGGAAACTGCTGAAATATGCTCTCCACAGCTCCTCTGAGCCCCCCACTGTCAGAAGCCTCTTTGGATTTCCAATTTAACTCCTCCAGGGAGAGTGTGCCTGGAAGGAAGGAACATAAGCTTACTAAATGAATCTCTTCATCACTGCCGGTTTAGTCCAAAAACTCCCAGCCTAAACAATGATATATTTTTTGCAGACAAATGAAAGTCCAGAAGTGAATTCTCCCTTCATCTGATCACATCCCTCCTGAGAGATCTTTCTTGTTGAGCTCATTATGCTTTTTTTTTTTATAAAGCATATTTCCTTTGATATTTATCATATTCAGCAAGGTGAAAATGCTGGTCAAAAATGTTTTATTTCTGGGCAGAGAGAAAAATACTGTGTATGGCGAGCTTTGAAGCCTTATTGTCTAAACAAAATCGTAGTGTTCTCAGGAGGATCCAAACTAGGGCTAATACTGAGAGGACTTTGCCTGTCACCAGTGGTGGGTGCAGAGTAGGACTGAAGAGCAGTACAGACTCACATTTCCATTTCTCTGTTGATGCAGCCATACTCATGACAGCATTAGTGTTGCTCCTAGCTCCCACTTGGTCAAAATTATGGTGCAGCCACTACGAAGCATCATGGTTAGGTGAACCTGAATGGATAAAGTCTAATTTACTCTCCATGTTCAACTGTTGTAACATATTCAGGGTCCAGGGGGCAGAAGTAACCCATCTTTCTGCTCACCCTGAATCTCACAGGATTTAATTATGTTCAGGTTTGGCCTCTGCACCCCTGTAGATTTATTCTGGTTCACCTGGGATTTTGGACAAACAACTGGTATAGATATTTTCTCCATGCTATTAATTGTTCTGGGGTAGGTCTCACCAGGAGGAAATAGCTCTGCCTGTGAGAAAGTGATCTTTGAAGGAAAGACTGAAATGATGTAGCAGAAATCTCCGTAGCTGCCGTGACAGTACCTGCATGCCACGCATAAAGAGAAGGAAAGGGACGAATTGAAAGCTGAGCCCTACCTTTCATACATGCAGTGGACTTCCTACACCTGGGGAATATTTTTCTGGATTTGTGGAACGAAATAAACGCAAAAGGAGCCCCACTATCCTCTGCTTCCTCCCCCAGCGGGAATAAAATTGTGCATTCAGAAAGCGAGCCGAAATGGATTCCCTTTAATAAATTCTGTTTGAAAGCTGGAAGGCTTGCAGCCAGCAGAGGAGGGAAGCTTGGAGCAGCCTTC
>NW_009721182.1:213807-298796 GCF_000703405.1 Apaloderma vittatum
GTGGCAAGCAGCAGCCTGACTAGTTTTATGATGAAGCTTGATCAGATCACGAGTGGGACTGTGTGGTGTGGTTGCCTGCCCTAGCAGGGGACTGGATGCAGTGACCTTTGCGATCTCTTTCCATCACGTGTGCTCCCACTGCAATGAAATCAGGCGGTATAATAGACATCGTTCAGGTTTTTTCATGGAAGGTACTTTACACCAGCTGAGAATCTGCCCTAATGTGGCCAAAGTCAAGGCTGGCAACCTTTAATCCTTGTAATGTGTGATAACACCTCAGTCCTCTCTGCCCACACCTGGCTTCCAGATAATACCAGTGATGTCTTTATTCTGCAATGTCCTTTTCATTTGTAGAGATGTTAGCAAAGGCCTATCTGGTCGCCACATTCAAATATATATTTTTCCCTTTGTCTGGCAATAAAAGATACCTTGAAAGAGCAAGGATGGTGGTGAGAGTGTCAGGTGGGGTCACCAGGCACAGGCATTCCACAAAAGGGAACAAAATAACAATGAGAAAATACCTCAAAACACTTTCCAGAA
This sequence comes from Apaloderma vittatum, assembly GCF_000703405.1. Lineage (NCBI taxonomy): Eukaryota > Metazoa > Chordata > Aves > Trogoniformes > Trogonidae > Apaloderma > Apaloderma vittatum. Next base: position 214,348 of record NW_009721182.1, read on the forward strand.
ATAACAGGCCAATTAATGCAGCTTTTGTTTGCTCAGTAGCTGAACCCCTTTTTCCTATGCTTGGGAATGACTGCTGGAGAATATGAGAAGGCACTCAACTTTGTTTCTAAGCTTTAGCCCTAACAACCTGCTTTGATAAAGAAATGCGTATGAAATCAGGGGGACCAATACACAGCGTGTGAGCTCTGGGTTCTGTCAGAACTAACCAGCACAACATGAACATGGGATAGAGAGGGCTAACAATGTACTGCCTGTTTTTTTTAATACATATATATCTATCTATATCTCACAGAGGGACAGCGTGCCCCCCATCAAAGTGCTAGATGGACTACAAACACTGAACAAAAAAGACAACCTGCAGAAGCTTGCAATTCAAGTAAGTTATGACACAGAAAAATAATTCCAGGAAAAAATATTTGGCAAATAAATCTGAAGAATTAATGAAGTCAGTTGTAGGAGGATAACTCACAGAAAGGCAAAATGAGTCTAATAAATTAGAAAGAATCTCTGAAGCAAAATTAGCCTAATAAACCTGTGGCTAGAATTTAATCATTGCGGTGCGCAGGTACAACGTAACTTCCCTCTGGGTGGCCCCGAGCATGGAGTGTGGCTCGGGGTGGGTGTACCAATACGAACGTGTCTGAGCTGAGGAGGGAAGTGGGAACCAAGGGTTTGCTTCACTCCTTTCCAAAATGCTCGCAACCCATTGCTCGTCAGATAACAGATGTCTCAGTGTGTGCCCAGCCCATTCCTGACAGGAGACTGACACCAGATTTGTAGATCTAGCTGTTAAGCTTTGTAAGACTTCCAGCTTTGTAGGGCTTTTTTCCCAGTTTCTGTGGTCAGCCAAAATGGCATCTGTTGTGAATTCATCCTACGGGCAGCAGCTCAAGGGTACAAAAGTTCATGGTTTCTCTTACTGCCCCGCATTACCAAGAAGCATCTCTAAATTTGACGTGGGAACTGCATCGAGGTGCCCGTCCCTCTACCCCTGGGAAGGGGCAGGTTAGAGTAGGGAACATGCCAGGTCAGGACTGTGGCCATGGAGGAGAGAATGACGTCCCCAGATAGATGCCCTGCTCTTGCCAGCCTGCACAGCAGCATGTTTCACTGCTAGTGAGGAAAGGCTTGGAGTGCTGTCTAAAACTCCGCTTTTAAGAAACCTCAGCAGCTGCCCAAGGACACTAGTTCGCTTAATTGCTGTATCAGTACATTCAGATACTCACAACCGCGCTATCGGCCCTAGCGAAACATGTATTATCCATTTGTCCTTGAAGCCAGCCATCCCCTTGCAAAGCGATTAAAGTAGTCTTGTGCAGGATGAACTGTGCGCATCTTTTTTTCCTCCCGCTCCCCCTAAAAGATAACAAACTCCCCCACCTTCCTACTAGTCACGACAGAGCTTCTTCCTTGCGATTTATTATGTTTGTGCTCGTTTGTTTTCCTTCAGATAGTCTTTGAGACACTGCATCCAGTGACCTCTGGCAACAGAACAGGAACAGCACACACTTTTATCCTGGCACCAGGCAACAGCAGTGACAAATTGGTTTACTTTTCTGCCTGACACTGGGGGTTGCGAGTAGGCAAAGGGGGTTTTATTAGCCTGGGCTTACTTATGCATCTGAAATATGCCTTGTAATCTCTCCTCTGTGGTGTTATTTAAAATACATATTTGGGCTCAACTATTACTGTCTGGGAATGCAGAAAGTTTTGCCCAAATGGATGGAACCTTCTGGTGGGAAATAAAGCTGTTATCGTGATAAGCTGGGATTTTTTATTTTTTTTTAAATAGCTAAATATACATGTTCACTTCTGTATGGATGTACTACGCTAGGAAAAGGAACAGCAGACGCATCCACAGCCACGCTTTCCAGCATGAAAATATCCAGCCGTTTACCAGCGAGGAGAGATTAGGAGGTGTGCACAGCCACAAACACTTCTCCAAGCCTATGGGAACATTTGGGATAGAAAGCGGTCTGCCCACTTCACTCCTCCTAAAGTGAGCAGAAATAGCGCAGCACATGGGGGACTCTGGGTGATTCCTGAGGTTCTGAGGATGATCCGTGCCACAGAGTGGTCCTCTCAATTTACTTCGCTTTCTTTTCAGTGTTCCCATGTTGCTGCTATGTCCTGACCTCAAAGGGACCATCTCAGTGCTGCCTCCTCAGAAAACTGCATTTGTGTTCCCTCCTCCGCTATCTTTTTTGTGGCTGATGTTATCTTGTGTTATCTTAATTACATGCTTTAAGGATGCCTGCTGCACAGATCATTGATGGAGTTTGATGTTTGTTAATATCATGTTGTGTTATGAAAATCTGGTACATTAAGACCTTGGTGTCTTTCCAAATTATTCTGAAGATATAAAAAACTTAATAAGCGACGCACTTTAACTAATACAGACTAATAGGTTGAGAAGGGAGAGGGTGAGCTTGGGAACATGTTTATATGAGGGATTTTCAGTTAAATAATTTAAAGAGCCCTTGATCAGGACTTGCTACTCAAGGTCAGGCTTTAGTGTCAAGATTAGGGTTAGTCCTGGTGGAGATAGTCGATACTAATTTGTGGTCAAATCAGGCCAACATTCACGCTCGTATTTAATTTTTCCCCAACCAGCAATTTGTCTTTAAATGCAAACACTTAGCTAAATCAGATGCAGATGGTTGTTTTTATCAAATGAATGCTGTTTTATCACTTTAAAAGCTTTTGTTTTTAGTCAAGTGAAGGAAGTGGGCAGCACTCCCTTGTTTTTGAAAGAAGAAGAGCATATGCTTTTTAATTTGAAATGTAGCACTAATAGCATTATCCACAGGGGGATAGGCTGTGCTATTGTGGGTTGTGGATAATGCATTTATGCTCAAATATCCTTTATTCCCTCCTGAGTGAAAGAATTTAACAGCATATTGTATTACCGTGCCATGGAGAATATAGTTTACTCTAAGAGTGAATTTTTTGACAGCATTAACTCTTATAACACTGCTTTGAAAAAAAAACCCACCTAAACCTATCGTGAAGAACGAAAAAATACTGTCGAGGGGAGATCTGGAGACAGTGCAGACAAGAGCCAGAGACAGTTTCAAAAATAGCTTTACTGACACATCTTTTTTTTGCATTTCTCAGTCTCTGCTCTCTCTTCACCATAAGCTGGTGCTCGTGCTACGATGGTGCCAAGCTCAGGATGCAGCGAAATGGAGAGAAGCAGGCTTGAGACGAGCAAACTCAATCCATTTGTGACTTTCTGTAGCAAACTCCTTTTCCCTAGAGCCATAAGACAAATGGTTTAATAACCCAGAATGCTGTGCTCTTTGCTTCAGCAAAGTTGACTCTCTGCATTCAGCCTTATTCACAGGTATCTCCAACAACCTCCAGGGAAAATGCTGAGCAAACGGAGATCACGGCTTGGAGGCCCAGGGCTGGCCTTGCATTGTTTGCTTTTTATTGTAAGGCTTATCTTGCTGTGTCATATGGTTACAAACTGGAGCCTTGCCTCCAAGATAGCAGTGGGAAGACAAGAAAAGCCTGTGCGCATTTGTCTTTGGGTCAGTTTTATTAATGAATGTCCTGATGCAGCCCTCAACAAAAATTCAAGGGAGAAACTATGAGCAAGAGAGAGCAAGAACAGGTCCTAACTTCTTTCCCGTTGTGTGGTTTTCTGGAAATGGACAATCTGAGCAGTGCTCTTAAGCTGTCTCACTGGAGAACTGGCCATGCTCCAATGCTCATGCGAAGTGCTGGATGGGTGCTTCCACTCCGAGCTGGGGAGCATGGCCGTAGGTAGCCTAGCTGTAGGGACATTTGGAAAATGATACCAGGGCTTGTCCTCAGGTCCCACCCGCCCCAGGATCTTTGGATGTCAGGGACAATAAGCCAAGCCTGTCAAAATAGAATCAGGTGACTAAGGATGAGAAGCTCATTGGAAAGAAAGCACCACAGCCCACGGGGTGCAATGTCCAAGGTGGGTGGCAAAGGAGAGGGAGGAACTTTCTGAAATTAAGCTGGACTCTTCAGTAGCAGGAAATACAAAATTCCTCTGTCTCCCAGGAGAATTCAGCTGAAGCCACAGCCTGAACCTGAGCTGACTCTCCAATGGAGCCAGGGGGTCCATCCTGCAGCTCCACTTGCTGCAGCTCCGTTTGCAGGATCTCAGAGCAGCAGTGGTTTGGTGTGCATGGCAGTGCTTTGTTGTGAAGCATGGTAATATCTGTGTCTTCTTCAAGCAAGATGAGGATTAATTTTATTCAGTTTTAGCCATGTAGAAGTTTAGATGCTGAAGCCAGTGATCTAGCCCTCCTGTACGGGCTGTGAGGAGAAAGGGATGCAGCTCCAGCACATGAGTCACCTCTTCCACTGCGCAGTGTCTGAAGTGGGTGGTGTGACTCATGCTCTGAAGGTAACAGTCTCTATAGCTTAAATGACTAGTTTCAACCGAAAGCCTGACTTTTTGGTGGCAGAGATTCTCCATCTTCAGTATTGCCTGCATTTGTCTCGAGTTCTTTTTGAAATTGAGAGAAGGCTTACTCCTACGTAGATGGTCCCTTCAAAGGACCATTTTGTGCTTTCTCCTGGGATCTGCCCATCTTTGTCCTTCAAAAACAGTGCTGAAATGGTTTGCTCAAGTTTCAAGAGAAGGCACTTGACCCATCTCCAATCCACAGGTAGAAAGGTGCGGTTAAGTTTTGTTATCCTTAATGTTTCCTCCTTTCAACAGTATCTTCCAACAATCAGTAAGAAAATTTCCGTGGTCTTCAATGGGCTTTCATCCAAGCCTGCGGAGAGAGCAATAGAGAAAATTCAGTTGCAGAAGCAAATCAACAGAGGAGAAAGGTAATGACACAGAAGAGCCAACAGACGTAATTGAGGGGGGGCGAGAGAGGGAAGCAAAGAAAGGTGCTTTAAAGATTGAGCAGTGGAGGAACACAGAGGCAGTGTTCGGTAGAGAAGAGATCTGGGCAGGGGAAAAGGGACGAACTCATACCCTTGAAATACACATCTCTCCAACACTGCAGCATCACTTCCATTTGAAAACGCCTAACTGCTCTTCAGTTTAATTATTGCTGCACTTTTGGGTATAAAATGAATAATTAAGCCTGGGAGTAGAATATAGCAAGTGTTAATAGGGCAGAAGGTACTGCAAAGTCCTTATAAAAAGCTGTGCTTGCAGCACAATGTGGCTGCTGTTCTCTGTGTCCCCAGTCATGAAGTGAGGAGCATGAAAGTACTAAATTAAATGAAGTGCATCTGTATCCATTCCACTGGACTTTTTTCCCCCCTGCGTTTGATACTATTGCTTGTTAAATAATGCCCCAACTCTAGCAAAGAACGAGCAATGTAATTCTAAATTATTCTCCCAAATCAAAGCAGGACAGATGTCCTGCACAGCCCTGCCTTCCATGCCTGCACCTGCGGACTCCCACAAGCACAGCATCTCCCTTATGTAAGTTCATGCTTAAAGAAAGTATCTGGTCCAGCTACACTGCCTAGGCACCTTGCAGTGCTGGCTCCTGCATATAGCAAGAGAAGGCACAGTGAGGAACAGCTGTAATTGGAGTAAGATGTAGCTGTTAATCCATGTACAAAGCAAGTTACTGCAGTTTGCTGCTCTGTTCTCCCCTCATTCTGAAGCGTCTCTCCGTCCCTGAGCACGCTTCTTCCTCAGGCTGTGGACCACCAGGACAGAAAATCAGCCGTTCAAAAGAAAGCAGCTCCTATCTGGATCTCCCAAGAGGTATTCAGGGCCAGCGTGCGAGGAGTGTTGCTCATTCCTGTGAGAGAGCAGTCCGAGTGTCACACTAAACAGCAAATGCAAAGCTCCTCTTTTAGGTCTTCATTTTCCACGTGCGGTCAGTTAGAAAGAGCTGTGTAGACTAATCAAATTAGGCTGGGAAGGGAAAAAGACAGTTTGTTATTTTTAAATACTTGGGAGATGTCTGGCAATGGGAGGTCATAAAAGTAAAGAGGGAGGTCAATAAATAGAAAGGAGGAAATTATTTTTAACCGTTGCAGATGAGGTATTTTTAGAGCAATCACCTGAAAGCTCCCTGAACTACACAGAATGATAAGCACTGCTCAACACGGCAGCGGTAATGGGAGCTGAGCTGCAGCCTGGCTCACACCCATGTTCCATTGCTTCTTTCAAGTGAGTTTTCAGTGTAATGATTTTTTTTTCTTTTTCTCCCACCTCCTGTCCTTACTGCTATCGCTGAAGGTACCTCAGAGAGCCTGGCTCTTATATGGATATTTGAGGAGGTTTTCAGTTGCTGCTAGGTGGGTACTTTTCCCCGTCTTGGGTTTGTTTTTTGCCCTTTTCTTTTTGACTGATCTCTTCTCACCTCTGCATGAAGTGGAAGAGGGCAAGAGCTGAACCTCTACAGGCAAGCACATGTGAAAAGAACCCAGAGGCTGACTTTCAAAAGGGCTGGAGGACCTTGGGGCCAGGGGAGTTGCACGTCTGGCTGAAACATCGTCGAGGGATGCTGCACAGGGGGCAAGGGGAGAAGGTGCTGCCGGGGGAGCGATGTTCCCATCCATGATGTTCCCATCCATCAGTCCTGCGCCGCGGATTTTCCCACTGGAGGCAGCAGAGACAGGCAGAGCTGCCTGGGGAGTCTGTGCATGTCTGTCTGTGGTGGGAGAAAGAGAGTTCACTGGATTTTTAATTTCACTTTTGTCCCTTTTTGTTCACTGTCCCACACAGCTTCACAAATTATGTATATCATACTTTGTCAGCAAGGAGACAGGATCAATGCCTTCATTTCTCGTAGTCTGGACAACGGTCTGGGCAAATTTAGGTGAGGAAAAACACTTTTGTGTCAGGATAAATTCCAAATAGGCCTCCCACAGACATTGTCCACTGTGCAGACAAAAGCATGGAATGCACTGACCATACTGTGTAGAAAACACTTTTTTTAATCTGCTCTTCTTAGAAAGGGCCAGATCTTCAGGATGATTCAGCACAAATCAGGCTATACCATAATGTGTAAGCTGTGAATTTAAAGCAGATGCTTTCAAAGGTAGAATCTTGAGTGTCTTCCTTGACCTGAATAACTGTTTTTCCCTCCTGGATGCCAAGGTTTTGAATGTGTCAGTATGTTGCTATGTTGCCACAGTTTGGGGAAAACAACTGTTGCAGAACCACTTTCCTATCTGCTCTCTTAAGCTGACCGCCTTATTGCATCTTCCTGGCCACTCCATTGGAAATTATTGTTTTCCAGAGTCAGGGCAGTGAGGAGGGATTCTTCTTTCTTTCAGGGATCAAAGCAAAACACAGAAGGTGCCAAATGCTAAATATTTGACTTTGAAACATGAAAAAGAAGAGGAAGAGCAGTATCAAGGGAAGAAATCTCTTGGGATGTCCTGCAGTCTGAACGTACATTTTGTATTGCTAAGATAGGAATTGTGGATGCACTGTGTAAAGATGTGGGTTTTACAAGAAAATAGAATCAGCCAGGAGACCTCTGGGAAATCACAGAATATGTGTACGCTTTATGGTTTGTATAAAATTAAATGGGTTTTTTTCTCCAATATATTGATCCTTGTTCTTTTATTATTATTATTATTTTTTCCACTTTTATTTCATTGTCCATATCCCCGTCTTTCAGGTCCCTTGTTTGAATTGGTCCTATTTATGTGAAACAGGTTGATAACTCTCATCTCTTCTCTCTTTTGCTCTCAATAATTATAGGTCTCCTAGGAAAGCTGGCCTTCAGTAGAAATTTTGTAAAGGTTTTGAAAGATTTTATTAGAAAAGATTTGGATCCTGCACAATTATCAGTTCTGAAAGGTGCTTTGCCCACCTCCTTCAGTGGAAGTGTTATTGATCATCTCACAAAAGGAAGGCATGTGCTTACAGAGAGAAAAGTTGAGGTCTGGTTGCCTTTTAAACTTCAATGATAAAATTGCATCTAATGTTCACCTCATTCACCTTAACTCCACTGGTCTGCACTAATTAAGGTGGAGCAAGCCACGCTGGCTAACAAAGAACACTGCAATTCTGCGTGTGCTGGCCAGTGATTGCAACAAGAGGAAAAACCCAATAACTGATTCAAAAGATGGCCTTTGATTAACAGAAATATCTGGGGCTTTTGTTCACTGATTGTACAGCTCAGAGTGTAAAACCCTGCCACTGTCAATGGCTTAGATGTAAGACTCAAAATACCTTCTCTCCCGTTTAAGTGGGGCTCGAAGTTGCTTTAAAGTCTTGCAGATCATCATCGTAATTCTGCCTTGTATTTTGCAAAAACACTGTTCTACCTGGCCACGTGTGCCACGATCTTGAGCCAAGGTCCTATGCCCAGGGCAATCCCATCCCACACGACAGCTGACTCCTTTTGCAGCAGTCACCTTGTTCCCTCTAAGTTAAACACTGGTGTAGTTTACAGAATATTTTGTTCCTGGGTCTATTTTAGATATCCATATGTGCACCAAGTTTGGTTCTCTCTAACCAAGGCAGTTCTGCCCCACTTTCTGAGCACGCTTTCTTCCTTCACATCACTGCCAGCCGTCCTGGAGACATGTCTTGCAGGTAAGCATCTCCTCTGTGCCTGCGACACAACCTTCTCCACTTGGAGGTGAAGAGATACGCACACAAAAAGGATTTGCTGGGTGTCCTGGTTTGAGAGCCCCAGGATAAAAGTTCTCTGGCACTGGTGGCAATCCCAATGGAGGAGGAGGATGGTGGATCAGGTGACCCAAATGGACCAATCACAGCGTTCCTTCCCATGGTGCTCAGTATATAAGGGCCCCTAAGGAGAGCCCTGGGCTTCTAGTGCTGCTGGGCTGAGGGAGCTGCTGCTGGTGTTTCTGCCTCCTGTCTCTACACTGCAGAGGAGCATCAATTGTCAGGACAGGTTGTGTTCTCCTGCCTCCCCAAGTGGAAGCAGCACAGCTCTTTTTCTGGTGGGTTTTGGTGGTTTTTTTTGACTATTATCTGGGCTCGGGCACTCCATCTGCTGCAGAGTCCAGGCTGGGGCTTTTTGCTTAGGACCTTCTTGTCATCTGGAATGTGTGGATTTTTCATTAACATATTCTCTTATATCTTTGAATGTATTTGCATACTTGTATAATATCTGTGCATAGTTCAACACCTTCATTGCTATTCAAGGTACTGTTTTCTCTTTCATTATACTGGTTCAAGGTTTTTTTTTTCAACCTCAAAGTCTGTCTCCCTGGTTCCCCTATTATTCTCCTCTGAGAGGGTGGTGTGATCACAGAGAACATGTGTCAGAGTTTTGTGGCCAGCCCAGCCTTAAACTTCAACACTGGGGCAGTGGGAAGCCAGAGAGGCAAGAATGTTCTGTGTGATGTCTGGCAGTCATGGCTGATTCCCTCTGTGGAGCATTAGCCACAGAAATGCTGGTAGACACCAACTTTTACAATCTGGGCCTGAAGACTGGGGTGGGAGTTGTAAGCATGTGGAGCAAACCCCCAGGTTCTCCCACTGCAGCTCTGTCATTACAGCTGTGTAGACAGGAGCCAGAGTAATCAGGGATCACTCCTTCTTCTGAGGCCTCCCAGGAGCAGTAAGAAAGGTCTACGTGTATTCAGCGAGGCTGACTTTTCACACCCCATTAGCCCAGATGTGATGAACTTCGCTTCTCATCACCAACTCTGCCAAGAGAGCTGACCATTTTTTTTCCCCAGCTGAACAGTTTTCTCTTACTGAAATGCAAATTCAGCAAAATATAATTTTTGTTGACATTTTTAATGGGAAATTATTGAAACACTTCATTTCCATTTTAGCATTTGGCCAGTTCTGTCTCATCTGCCGTGAAGTAATCAAACCCCAGCAGAGAAGCTCTTGCCCCTTTCAATCATTTGCCAGAGTTTCCCTTCAGGAAAGCTGTTCTGAGATTCCTGAGCTGAAATATGATGGGATGTTGTCTTTCACCTTAAACTTTGAGAATGACACTTTCCATTTACCTTTAGAACTTTCCTCCTCAGAATGAAAATATTGTTCTGGAAAGCTGCGTTCCTAGAGACAGAAGGTGTCTTGCATCAGCTGAATCAGAGAGAGGAGGGTTTAACTCAAGGCTTTTAAAGAATTAACAGGTGCCACAACAGGACTCCCTCTTAGGCAGCCAAGGCGGTGCAGAGAGGAGTTGTTACAGGGAGCCCTGCCTGCTTTAGGCTTTTTATAGTGACAGATTTCTTTGCATAATGCATTTTGGGTGAAGCTTCAGGTTTATTTTGTGCTTATCTGATGTCAGAAAAGTGTAATTATTTTTTTCTGAAGACTTAATATAATGAAGGTTTTTTAATCAGCTTATTACAGCCTTCCATGTATAATAAAGCAGTTATATGGCAGTAAACCTGGAATCCTACAGGAGTTTATTGTAAAGTGACAGATTCAGGTCAGAGCTGTTAATGAACAGCTAGATTGATGTGTGATGCATAACGAGGGGAGAAATGGCATCGCTGTTTTACAGGGGAGTGCAGAACGGTAGGATATGCCAGGTCTGTTAGAACCACTGGGTACCCAGGTGTTTAATAACTTGCCTCTGGCCAATACCTGATATTTCAGATAAATTAGAACTATTCTACAACTGGTAAGTAAAGTAGCTGCACAGTAGACATGTAGGTTTGGCTCCTTGGCTCCCTTCACCCTGACAACAAACCCTAAATTTCCCAGTTGCCTCTTGCTTCTGTAGGCATAGGCTTTGCAGACCACTGATGTGGTCTGGCTCTGACCAGAGCAGTGCTGCAAGAGACCCTTTTTTGTTCGTCCTTTGCTTCTGCCACTGACTAACTCTGTGACCAGAGGCAACTCGTTCAGCATCTGCTTCTGCCCTCTCTTGTGTTAAACAAATACTTTTTAAAGCATGAGTTTCTCATTTCCATGTCACCTAGTTGGCTTTTATTCTGTTTCTTGTTCTGAATTTGCTGGTCTTCATTTTCATTAACGGGATGCTATAATAAATTATAGAGTATAATAAAACACAGGTAATATTGACCTGAAGGAAATGCTATTCACCCTTTAAAGACTATCAGAGAGGTAAAAAAACCCCTCACTTTGCGAATGGGAATACATGCAGAGTGGCAAAACCAATGACTCCTTTTCAGCATTTCCTGGAAAGAGAGGGTAGCAAAAAAACCACCCCAAAAAACCAGATGGACTGGTCCACCTTTATGTGACTGACCCTTAAAAACCCACTAGGAACTTCAACTGGTGCCACATGCATCTTCCTTTTAATTAGTGGTCTTCTGAGAATCTTCTTGAAACCAGATCTCCTTCTTCTTACCTCTCAGTAAAATGGGGTCTTGGTGCATGACTCAGGTCCCCCAGTGCTACTTCAGAGATATTAATTCTCATTAAGAAGTGCTGCAATTGGTGTTCATTTGGACACATGTCGTGCACTTCACTGGCTGCTCCAGGGTGCAATGTAAGTGTTCATCTCTGTCTAAAAGTCTCTGTGTGTGTTCCATCACAGCTATGAACCAGCCACTGGGATTAAAAAAAGTAATTCAAGCTCACAAGTTGTTTTTTGATCTTGAGACTCCTGGTTTCCCCCAGAGCTCAACACACATTACCAGTTTTTGAGAACTCTGAATTAGAGGCAGAAAAATACATAGGCATGATCTTAATTCATACAGTTTTAAACAGTCCCTTTGACTTTCATGCATCTGCCCACACACGTGCAGACACAGTATTTCAATCCATCGTGCTCAGCCTCATGCAGGACTGAGCCCTTCACTAATCCTCCTAAACCCAAGTCTATTGACTTTCAAAGTAAACCACAAGGGTTTCTTATCTACATTTCCTGAACAAGCTGCTTGCTTAGGCTGAGCCTTTTGCATTAGTCTTCAACCAGAGTTGATTTTGAGCAATGAACATGATTAGATTTTCATATCAAGAGAGACTGAAAGTATGGAGATAGTTCCCAAGTATCCTGGAGTAAGTCAGGAGTGAACTCTTGTCATTGAGTAGCTTGTAAAAACACAAAAAGCTCAGAATTAGTGCCTAAATCCAACCCAGTCAACATCCAGGTTTTGCTTTCTCATCCTGGAATAAATCTTAACAGAACCCTAAGTCTAAATGTCTTAGGGATGTTTGAAAACCACATCTCAGTAGTTAGATGCATGACATTTGTATAATATGAGCCTGTCATCACATTGCAGAACAAGATTCAGTCCTTAACTACACCACAGCCCAACTCAGAGGGAGATGCCACACGCTGTCAAGAAGCCTGCCCCAGAAAACAGACTGAAATAAGGATTCATCTCTAGAAAATGTCTATTATGAGCTTCTCTTTGCATAAAAAGCAGACAGAGCCAGTTCTTTCAGGCTTGACCTAAGCATATGGGATGTCACAAGTCTGAATCAAAATCCACGTTGTGGTAGCACATTGTTATGCATCTTTCTTAAGGCCACTATCAGTGCTTGTGGGAATGGGATGCTCAGACACCAGGAACTGTCGGTGTAAATAAAAGCATACCTAGAATAACCATTCCTGCCCTGCCATCTTTCCTCCTCTTCATATATATGAGACTCGAGACAGACTCCCCTCCCAGTTCACAGAATCACAGAATGTTGGGCGTTGGAAGGGACCTCAAAAGATCATCCAGTCCAGCCCCCTGCCAGAGCAGGATCACCTACAGCAGGTCACACAGGAACGCGTCCAGGCGGGTTTTGAATGTCTCCAGAGAAGGAGACTCCACACCCTCCCTGGGCAGCCTGTGCCAGGGCTCTGGCACCCTCACAGTGAAAAAGTTTTTTCTAATATTTTTGCGGAACCTCTTATGTTCCAGCTTGTACCCATTGCCCCTTGTCCTGTCGTTGGTCATCACTGAGAAGAGCCTCGCACTGTCCTCCTGACACTCCCCCTTGACATATTGACAAACATTGATGAGGTCACCCCTCAGCCTCCTCTTCTCCAAGCTAAAGAGCCCCAGCTCCTTCAGCCTTTCCCTTCTTTCTGTGCAGGTTTTGCCATAGCAAGCCAGTCTCTAGTTGTCTTGGGCTTAATCTGCCCACCTATAAAAGTCAGGCTAGCCTTAAATCATGTCTGTTTAAGTGACAAGTTTGTATTAATTCTGTGTGTTCCCAGGACCAAACACAATGAGACGTGGATTGTAATCAAGAGCGCAAAATACAGATTGGTATCCATAAGTAAGTTATAAGATAGCTAATACAAATGTATCAAAACTTAACTAAATATAAACCTATACATAGAAACATAAAAGATATAAGCTGTATTTCTGTCTTTGTGATGTCACACTAAGTCTCTTGACTTCCTCGCTTGAATTTAGCAGCACCATAATCCAGCTGCTCTTTCCTCTCTTCCCAGCAGCATCTATGAAAGTTCTTGACCTTCAGCTCCCTTTGGCACACCTTGTTCAAGATCTGTGAGCACCTTGGAAAAGGTTCCCAGCTGAACTTCTGCTCCCTATGTAGACAAACCTATGTTCTAGACAATTTGACTGACAGTGTTAAAAAGCAGGGGTTACTGGGATACTCATAAAGTGGTATCCATCCCACATGTTTCAATCAGAAAATCTTGACTTTAAATTTCTCTTTTTCAGACCTCCTTTAAAATCTCAGTCAAAATAATTCAGTTGGACATTTTCTGCTGGAAGCTGTTGTGTTGTAAAAACTAAGGCATCTCACAGCAATTTATCACTGGCAAAAGCATCCCTAATAAATGGAATGAGTCTGTGTGCTTTTCCCATTTCATTTTGCTTCTTTGTTCAGTTCAATTTGGTTGACTTTTTTCAGTGGTATTAAAACATTATTTTAAGCTGCACTTACATGATGTGTGTTAGATATAATATCTAATGGGCTGGTTTTGTTCATTACTGAGCAAAACCTGAAAAGAGGAGAGGATGAGAGACAAGATGCATTTGGGGAGTGACAGGAGTCCTCCCAGAGTGGTGAGGTCAGTAATCCAATTTCTTTTGTGCCTGCCTGTATCTGTTCAGGGTCACCTAACCAGATCTCACTGGTTCTGCTGTGATTTTTTTTTTTTTCCTAGCAATACATTTTGTAGTTCTCTTGGGGAAGGACTCATGGCCTCTTTCATATAGGTCTCTACACAAGGTCAGATTTCCTTCTTGTCTCAAAAGCAAGTAGCAGAGTCCAACAGGAACCACCCAGTGTACACCACTGCTGTACACATAGAATCATAGAATCGTAGAATAGTTTCAGCTGGAAGAGACCTTGAAGATCATTGAGTCCAGCCTAAATAAAGATGGAGTACCTGGGGCTGGTCTTGTGGATGTCTTTAATAGCATTAAACTCCATTTTGAGGTTTAGCTATCTACATCCCATCTCATGTGTCCTGCTAAACTTAATCCATCTTGAACTGGAAAGATGCTCCTGTTGAGAGACCCACTGTCGCCTCAGAGTCTGGTGGAGTATTTGCTGAGAAGCTGCAGAGTTGGTAGGTTGGGGAGCACCACTGTTTGCCTGTTCCTTGTGGTCAAGATTCATATGGACAGTCCTATGTGTGAGAAGGTTTGTTTTGCGTGGCCAAGGGACGTAGGCTGATAACATTTTTTTTTCCTTGTTACGCAAAAGGAAAATAATTTTTGGTTGAACAATGTATATTTGTACAAAGCACCCATCTTTCATCAGTTGAAAATTCAGGAGGAAGGACTGAAATTTGCAACAAGGTTTTTATATAGCATTTTAGTCCTCGCTGTTTTCCATATTTATTTAATTTACAGAAGTGTAATAATCCTAATGACATTAAGAGAAGGCAGTTTGAGATTATGGAAAAATAGATTACTGGAAGAAGTTGCAAATAAAATGTGAGGGGGTGTTAATTGATATGTGGATTAGAAGAAGTATCTTGGACAAGAAGCTCTGGGTCCAGCAAGCCTAATGTATCATTTCAAACTTTCACAGGTAGAAAGAACATGGAATGTCTCCCTTATGACCTCCTCATGCTTTGTCTCATCTGTCTCCCTTCTTCCTCTCCCCTAACACACACCACTGACCACCCTCCTCTGTCTGCTTTCAGACAAGAAACTCATGCTGCCTTTTCCTTTCAGCAAGCACCAGGGTAGATGCATCAAGGAAAGTGCTTTAGCTGAAGACAGGAGCAGGCAGTTTGTGGTGCCACTCTTAGATTTCTCCTTCAGCGCTGGGAGCTGAGCAGCCAGGCTGGGCATCTTGCTACACGCTGGTGCAGGAGATGCCATCTGCCAAATGTCCTCCTGAGTGGTGTTTTAGCAAGTGGGCTAAAAAATCTAAAAAGAACATCCTGTACACGGCAGCTGAAGTCCATCACAGCTTGCTTACAAGATTCTGGCTCTGGAGGGAGGCTGGGCAAGTGGCCAATAAGCCTTTCTTAGTAGCCCATGTATCCCATTGGGGAAAGGGATGCCTGGCTCAGCATGGCCAGAGATGGCTCTGGGGAACAGGATGGCACCAGGGAGCATTGGCATTCACTCATCCCGGGTGCAGCCCACTCAAGAAGATACTAATTGACTTCACCAGGGCCTTGTGGCCAATCTTGATTTCTTTGAGGTCACCGGTGTAAGTCTCATCAGCTCACAGAGCAGCAGATCTCGAGTTCTTTTATGCAATAGCAAACAGGCTTCCTGGGAAGAGGGAATTAAAAGGGGAAGTTGTCTCCATCCTTTATGTATTTGCCTGCTTTCTGCCCTTGTTGCCTCCTCCTCCTTACTTGTCCACCCACTTCTCATGCCTCCAAGAGGACATTTCTGCTCCAGGACGTGGTGGTTCTTGGTGCTGTGGAGGGGTCACTGGGTCTGACTTGGGGGTCACTGGGGCTGTGCCCTTTGCCTCTGAGGAGGGCAAAGCTGCTGAGGTCCAGATTCTTCCTAATGATTTCATGTGATAGCTAATTAATGGCCTTCCCACGTTTCCATGGCAACTCCATGCTGTGCTCTTAGCCCTGATCCAAATGGGCATTCTGTACACTTCTGAAGCCATAGCATCAGCATATTAATAAGACTTGCTGACGTCCTTTGCTTTCTGCCACATCGGCTGCTAAGTCTAAATTTGAATAACTTTAAAAAAAGCACATTTCTTACTAAACTCACAGTGCCTTCTCTCATGTGACTTGAAGCAACTGATCCCACATGTCTTCTGCATTTGAAGGGAATAAGCAGTTATATTCTGTTCTACTGGCTGCTTTTTGTCATGCTTTGCCCTTGGGACACCTGGCATCTGGCTTTTCTTTTTTTTTTTTTTGCTCTGTGTTATTTGGAAGCTCCAGCTTTCATTCAGTCCCTAATTTAATTGCAGCAAGGGACAAGTATCTGTCATGATTTGGTAGCATTGTCTCTGTATTAGCTGAGCCGGACAACCATGGATTGCTCCCTGACTCCTTCTTGTGCAGAGGAAGGAAGATGAGTTTCATTCTCATACAGTCAGAGAGTGGTTAATCATATTTCAAAGTATGAATGTCCCTTTTATCATTAAAGTCTCTAACAACACCTACTGATCGTGCAGATTAGTGAATCTAGTTTTATGGGTGAAAGAATTCTCTGGGCTTCACCTAATTTCTCTTCTATTAATTACCCTCCAATCTAGTAATTGTCTCGTAAAACATCTTTTTTCTGACCGAGTGGAGACCTTGGACCTCAGAAGCCCATTAACACCACTGCAGCGCTGGTGTGGCCTATCTGTGGGGAAACTGAACTACTTTTGCTTATCAGGACAGAAGTATGCCAGATGCCTCCACATCTTCTATTGCCTGCAGAAGAAATAGCTGAAACAAACCTGTGGGATCTGGTCCTGGATCTGGCTGTCACAGTCTGTCCCTTTACCTAGGGAAGATAGTGAAAGCAGAGCATATGCCCTGTTTGTAGCAGACATTGTTTTTCTAGTACCAAAAGCAGAGCATATTATGGCTCAGGCCATATTTTATTGGGTTGTTTGGTTTTGGTTTTCTTTTTTCTCCTGACAAGCTGCTAGATAGCTTCATTTTCCCCTACCCTGAAGGAAAAGGGAATTTATTATTGACACTTTGGCTTCATTCCATCCCAAAATTTCATCTAGCCATATCGCAATGTGGCTCCAGAGTGTTGTGCTCATGTGCCATCATACACTGGTGCCACATTGCACCATCAGATACTCCCAAGGTAAGTTCCACCTGCCGACAGCGTATGTGTGCCAAACTTCCTTCCATCTCCCTACACAGGATTTCTGTGCTCTTGCTTCACTCCCAGCCATTGGTGGAAGTGCTCATGTTTGACTGTGCCTGTCTAACTCCAGGGCTGTCTGTCATTTCTTGGGTCTGAACTGGACAGCAGTGGTTTAACATCCTGCTGGTGCCCAATGTCTTGCTTAAAGTTTGTAGTGTTCCCTCCCTTGCTGAAGCCCAGTAATACTGGGGGCTGATGATCCCAACGCCATCGTTAAAGATACATGACAGCAATTGATGCGATCCCTAACAGTCCCACAAACATGGGGCAAGAGTTACCTAATGTGTTGCCAGTTAGCCACACGATCTGAGGTTTAATTGCAAAGTCTTTGACTTCTAGTTGCTAGTGCTGGATACTTAGCTCCTAGAAAAGCAATTTATCAAATTAATTTCACTTTTTGTTAGCACATTCACTATTCCCAGCCATGAACAAATCCCATCACTGAATGCAGACTGCATCTCAGGCTATAGGTTGCTCATAAGAAGTGTTCAGTATTTTTAAAGCAATAACTATAGTTCTTTTCAGTGCCAGCTCTTTGGGTCATACATGTAAATTAAACAGTACATTTCTATTCCCTGCTTGGATGGATGTAACTGTCAGGAACATTATTTCCACTCGTAATTACAACTTTGACATTCATTTCCCATGAATATTCTCTATTATTTGCTTAAAACTAACTTTCATGCCTACTCTTGCTGGTGAATTTTATCAGAAAGCTGACGCAGGAATGTCACAACTGTAAAGAAACCTCTTTGAATGGTGGGATCTATAAGCATGAATCTCCACTAAACAAAATCAAAGACTGATGAAATGAAAAACAAACAAAGGAACAAACTGGGAAAAATAGGCAACCTTGCCACCTCTTGTGTGAGCTCACCAGTAGAGACAGAGATCTCAGTGCAAGTTAGGAAAACACGAAGTTACTACCAATGGAAATCAAAGGATGTCCCTGGAAATCTACTCCGTGTTTAATTCACTCAGCTCTTCTGCAAATGCATGTATTTCTCCACCTTTTGGTAGACAGACAAGGATCGAGGTGTGAGTAAGATTCCTTTTTGTTTTCTTGCTAACTACCCAAGTAGCTTCTCTTACACCCTCAATTGCCAATAAGTGTTCAGTGACTGTATATTTTCCGTAAGGTATCTAATTGCTTCTCAGTTTGGATGAGCATCAACCAAAACCACACAAATCAAACTAAACCTGAAGCCAAACTTAATTGTCTTAAGTCCCTGGTGTCACATGAATAACATCACAATGCATTTAGCTCTTTCCAGAAGAACTGATGCTATTCTTGGAATCTGATCTGAAGTCTTCAAATAATGAGGTCAAAATTTCTGCAAGATTATTTTGAACTCAACTGAAGAAACACAATTCAATCTCAAGCCAGATTTGAATCTTGGACTTTGGATCAAGACTGTCCCTCCTGTTTTTATCCCCAGGATACTCCTCCAGCTCTAGAAGCTGGCAGGATCCGAGATTTATTCCTTGTAGGAGGGTAAAAATTCTAGTCTCTCATGAGCACTTCTCACAATCAGCTTCAACTAAAAAAATAGTGAGATTAAGAGAAGCACTCACTACTCACCTCCCAGTGTGTTCAGGCTTCATCACCGAGCTCAGTTGATCCTACATTCATACACTCTATTCAATGTAGTATTCTTTTTTTTTTTTTTTTAATCCAAACACACGTGAACACACACTCCACAAAAATTTACCCACCTTTTAGTTATTTTAGTAATTTTTTTATAACTCAACCCTTTTTAATTTAGCTTCATCCTTACAAATTCAGGGTAGATTTGGTTATTGTGCTCTCCCTTCCCTCCCCTCCCTTTTACTACTTCTGCAGATACTTTAATAAATTTTTCTCATCTGTTTTCTGTAGGTTTGTTTCTGTAGGGTTTTTTTTTGTGGACAAAGGTAGTGTAAGATATCATTCATAGCCATGGAAACATAAGAAAGTAAATGGGATATTTTTTTTTTTTTCCTTCTCCAAATAATAAAAATGACATGTGTACCCTCCAGTGTCTCCAGGTTTCCTTGCAAATGTATTCCCTTGCATTGTGCTTTGGTTTTTGTGGTGATGAGGGCTTCCCAGTGTTATTGGAAAACCCAGGACCTGAGGCAAAAAGTTAAACTGAGGTTTGTCTTGAAGTGTAGGGTTGTCAAAGTGACATATGATTTTGTCTTTCTCTGTTTTAGGGACTCTACTGAAGTACCTTAAAGATGAGTGACTCTGAAGATTTACAGGTGCTGCTCCTCAAGGGGTTAAGCTCTGACACCACTGAAGGCATCACCAGTCTGATGCAGGGCAGGAACTCCAGCTCAGCAAAGGCGCCAAAGGGACCTGACATGTCCCATTGTTCAGCAAGTGCTGAGACTCTACCTCTGGTGAAAATTCTTCCAAGAGGGAAGTCCCAAAGTGAAAACACCTGAGACCTGCACCCACCCTCCACCTGTCATGTATCTTCTCACCAATGAGGCATCAGTTTTACTCCTAAAGTACTGCCATCGCCGCCTGTCCTCTAGCAAGGCTTAGGACAGCCTGTGTGAATAACTCAACGTAAAGCTGGCATAAATCTCAACAGAAGAAATATCTTTTATCTTTAACCATTTACTCCCACTATAGGAATAATGGCAGTTCTTTTACATTTACATATAACTCTTGGTTGGTTGTTCTGATTTTTTGTTTGTCTCTTTATCTTGGCACCTGCATAGCAGAAAACTTTACAGTTCGTTACAGAAGTTTGCCCCTCTCTCTGCTCCTCCCTTTATTTACTCTGCTGCCCCGGAGGATTAGCAAGCAACACCCCCAAGGTCAAGAGAGAGTCAGGTGTTACCCTTTTATGACGGATTATAGAAATAACAAACATGCCTGACAATTTTATACAGCTGCTAGAACGGGTTTAGTTTTCAACAAATGAAGAATTTCCTCTTTTTTTTCTCTTTTGTATATTAATTACATTTTACAAATCTTTCTTTTCCCCCTTTCTTTACTTTCCCCCGAACTTTTCTTTCTTTCTTTTTACTTTTTTTTTTTCTCTCTTTTATTTTTTTACAGCAAAAGGATCGATCACCAACATGTCCACTGAAAAGTCCGGGTTAACAGAGTTTGGCTGTCATCTGGTCCGACTGTTTGAGGATCTCGGTGTTGTACAGGTCTAGCGCATGGTTCACACGGATAATCTCGCTGTTGGTGAGTTTCAGGCGGTGCTTGAGCATACAAGAGAACAGATCCAGCTGGGGCTTCCCCGGGGCCACAGGAGGTGCCAGTCTATTGATTCGGTCCCGAATATCCAGCAGCAAGAGCATGACGGAGGAGGAAGAATAGAACTGCCCACCTTGCGTGTATGACTGGTTGACCTGCTGCACCGCGCTGCGCAGGAGGTCGGCGTTAAAGCGCAGGCTGTAGCCGTACACCTGCACATCCGAGATCTTGATGTAGAACTGACGCTTGGTGGGGTCAGAAAGGTCCACGGGCCCTTGGCCAGTCTCGTTCCGCAGTAGGGAGGGCAGCCGAGTCCGGCTGCGTAGGTAGATGTGGACGGTCTCAAAAAAGGTTTTCCACCGGTTGCCCAGTAGCAGGGTCCAGTTGTAGCACTGGCTGTTTTGGAGGCGGGTTTTCTCCCAGCGTGGGTAGCCGTACTCCCCAAAGGGCATGTTCCAGCCCTCGGAGTGACTCCCGCTGAACGGGTTGACGTAGACAAAGAACATGGGGTCCAGGCTGCTGTTGCGCATCTGGCAGATGCGCATGGAGATCCCGATCACCATGTGGATGAAGTCCATCCGGTTCTTGTTGCTCTTCAAGGTGAGGGACATGCGCTTGCGCCACCTGGGGTCGAAGAAGGTGTCCAGGCGGATCTCATTGCTGATGAACGTGGTGTGCACATACAGGCGAGAGTCCATTTTCTGCAGCAGGTACTTCAGCTCTAGGTCTTGGAAGTCCAAGTCCGTCTCAAAGCTGATGAACTGCTCGCTCCGCTCCGAGTCTACGTTCTGAGGCTCGCAGCGACCCCGGTAAAGCTTATAGCCCTTGTTGCATGAGCCGCAGAGAGAGATGTTGGCAAGGCTGCACATGGCACAGCTGTTGTTGCCCCCAATGATGCAGGGGATGGGGCGCTGGCACAGGCTGGTGCCACCGTGGCAAACGCAGCTCCGTTGGCTTTCCAGAAAGGTCCCCCAGAACCCATTTTCATTGCAGTAGAGCAGGGATTGGACCCGGGTAAGCCATTCCTGTATTGTCCTGCAGGTAGGAAGAAGAAAACATTAGCATTATAGAGTATTACAGAGTCTTTGGTGTTGACATCTTGCTAGAGCCACAGTGTTTTCAGGGATATCGTTGAGGCAAAGCTCGCAGAACGCTGATGCCCTGCCATGGCATCTGGGAGCTATTCCAGTCTATTTCGAGACTGAATCTTTCATCTGCTGTTTACTTGTTTGAAGGAGAGCAAAAGCCCTCCAAGAAATAGCTAGAAGTTAGAACTGAGGATCTGAAATCTTTCTTTTCAGGCTGCTCTATGAGCTGAGACCAGCACAAGGATCCCATCAGCGCCACAGCGACAAAGTTCAGCTGTGGGAATGGAGCTGATAAAGCCACGCCAGAGGCTGAGGTGCTGTCAGATGTCACAGGTCAGCACAACTCCTAGGCTGGCAGGAGAACCCTCCTGTCCAAGTCATTGGCAATTCCCCAAATCTCCAAAACCAGACCTGTGACGGGATAAGGCAAAGCCAGTGGTAACCGCTGCTTGTGGCACAGAGCTCAGTAACAGCAGAAAGGAGGGTGGAAGTTAGGGTGCATAAAGGCAAAGCTGCTACAACAGCTTCTCTTTAAAAAAAAATCTGCTGCTAATTAACCTCTTCTACAGCCTCTCCCCTTAACAAGCAGCCACACTTGCCCATTCCCAGGCCCCACCACTCCCCTAATTGCTATATCAGTACCCTCACTTCCACGTCCCTGGAACAATTCCCAACAAATGACACTGTAACCCACGTTTGCTTTTTGTATAACCCACCCGTAATGTTGCCTTGCTGCTCCCCCTCCATCCCCACCACCCCGGGAAATCTCATCACAGCAGCTCCTTTCTGAGCAGCCTTCGGCAGAACCAGCCGCCTGCTCCCTCCCCTCCGCCTTCCCCCCCCAGCTAATGAATACTTCATTGTCTCCTCCGGGCAAAAAGTTCTTGGTAGTGTTGCAGTGAGAGGACTGGCTAATGACAAATTAAGATTCAGTCCCTGTAGAATGGGAGGAGTGATTATGGACAGAGGCTCTCACAGCTGGATTAGTGAAATTCACGGCACCTGCATCGCCTGACCTCCGAATAATCATTAAGCTGTAGGCTGTATCAAAGAAGGCATTAAATGATACAGCAGCCAAGAACAGCAAGATGATTAGGAGGAGGCTGCGAGTGGAGGGATGAGAGTATAAAACAGAGGAAAGTGCTGGAAGGGAAGAAATAATCAAGGGGAGGGGAGAAATGTGCAGGTAAAAGGAAAAATGAGGGAGAAATGGAGTGGGCAGGAGGAACGGGGATGGAGAAAGGGGAAAACTGAAACAACAACAACGCCTGAAAGACAGAGGACAGGCAAGAATGAAAAGCAGCAGGAAGAAACTGAGTGAAAGGAAAAAAAAAGGAAGGGCATTAGCAGGAAAACTCTGGATGTAAGGAGACACAATTTTCTCTTTTCTCCTCTGGTGAAGGGCTTCCAGAGTCTCTTTCCCCTATTCACAGCTAACGAGAGCTCCCCTGCTAGCAGAAAGGACAAGGCTGGCTGGGGAGCTTGGGAGCAGGACAGTGACCTGTATAAATATCTGCTGTACAGGGAGACGGTGACAGCCCTGGTCCCTAGAAGAAGTGCAAAGGGCTCCTCCTGGTTTCTAGGACAGCTCTGCTTGGGAGGAGAGGGGACAGCACAGCACAGCGTGACTGCAAAACACGCTGCTGAGAGCAACAAGCGTGCTCAAAACCAGCCCCTGGGGGCTGAGTCTGCCTTCTGCTCACAGGTGAAATTTTGCTCACTTTTGCAGCAATACAAATATTTTTTTACCCCACCTGAAGCCCTGCAGTTCCTGTTTGGAAAGCCAGCCAAATGCTCTCGACTTTAGCAAAGCACCCAGGTTCCACATTTCAATCTCCCTAAGGTGCTGTGAGCCCACCTTAATTCCTTCACGTATCTCCTTGAGAGCTTCTTTCTTTGTTTCTAACCGCTAATCTAAGTATGAAGCTGAGGGATAACAAGCAAGTGGAGGATGAACTAAAACCAAAGCAACAGTCTGACATATCACAGAATTATTGAGGCTGAAAAAGACCTCTGAGATCATCAGGTCCAGTCTATATGCACCTGGCTGCCTGGGGTCACTGAGTTAGTGGAACTGCTGAAGGGAAGCACAAGGTGCCTGCATGCTGCCTCTTCTCATCTGGTATCTCGCGAATGAAACCAGTAATTTTCCTGCTCCCCAGTTCAACTTTGTAAAGGGAGGATGGGAGGAGATGAGGAGAAAGAGGTTGGGGTTTTTTTTGGTATGTGTGTGTGTGTGTGTGTATATGTCTTAGCACTCAGCAAAGTCATAAGTAGGACAAAAAAAAAAAAGAAAAAAAAAAAAGAAAAGGCTACCCACCATCTGCTGATGGCAGCAATAAAGGACATAATTAAATGAAAATGCAGAATCCAGGGCAGAGCTGGGCATCAGCTACAGACATGACAATGGGAAGTGTGATAGAGGGAGAAAGAGAAAAAAAATGGTACAAATTACCCTGTTTTTCTTGCAGCTGGGACAGGATAAGACTATACGCAGGACCAGTTGCAGCCCTTTAGCAACTTCTTACAACGCACATGGGATGCGTCAGACTAACCTGAATCTAACCAAGGGATGTCAGGGCACAAGGAAGCTGAAAAGATCCACTGTTTAAAAGCTGAAGGCCAGCAGCAGAGTAGCCTTTCGTTTTAATTTTAATTTTTTTCTCTTTCATTAAGGAGTCATCAGTCTATCTTTCACCCTCTTAAGATCACTGCAAAAGTTATTTTCCCTAAAGTTTGCTACCTCTGCCACTTCAAAGTATAAAGTACGAGAGCATGGGAAATTAAAAAAAAAAAAAGAAAACTGTGTCTTCAAAGGTCACTGTCAAGCCATTTTACATTCAACTTTAATATCTTACATTCCAAAAGGAAACTGCAAAAAATATAAATTTACATCCAGGCAAAGCTGTGACTGAGAGTTATTTTGCAGGGGTTTCTTGTTGCTCCTCACTGGATACAAGCAGTCCCCTGGCGGTGCTGGGACTGGGAGCTGGGTGATCATGCAGAGCTGTTCCACCATTTAAATCCTATTTCTTGTGACAAAAAAAAAAAAAGCGCCTTGCAGGACAGTGTTGGGCTTTCAGATGAGAAGCGAAGGTCAGGGTATACAGAAAGGTGATGAATAATTTTCTTTCCTACTGTCTTGTAGTCTTCCAGGATTAATCAGGTGTGGGGAGGGGAAGAGGCTGATGGGTGTCCCTTGAGACAAAGATGCAGCTTGGTTATAGATGGTGTCTGAGCTGACCAGAAAACCAAGCCATACCAAACCACAAATGAACCGAATAGAAAAAAGAAAAAAATAATAAACCAACCAAAAAAAAAACCACACCGCAAAAAAAACCAATCTAGCAGGACAGAGTGTTTTTTTTTTAATTGCAAGAAAAAAATAAGGATTTTACAAGTTTTCCTTTGTGAACTCACCTTTTACTTTCCAACCAGCACTAGCTGCTGTGGAGGTAATTTTGGGCTTTCTGTATGGAACAGTGAAGTGAGAAATGCTATTTTTATTCTCAGCAGCTGTGAGATGTATTCTTAAGTAATGACAATTTGGCTGGAGCCCAGAGCATGTATCAGCCCCCCCTCCCCTCCTTTGGATGTTATTTATATTTTTACATCCAGTGTTTTAAAATGCAACTATAGGTACTCATTCAACATTGAAGCTTTAACAGCTGAGGAGTGGTTTATTTTTTAAACCAATAAACTTGCCTGCAAAGAGGTGTTTTTTTAAGCAAAAGCGGTGCAGAGCAAATACAAATATCTAGAGATTTTTTTTTCCTTCTTAGCTATTGCAAAAGGTCATGCAGAATCAGCCTAACTGCCAAAATCCCTACTCTTCCTTTCTTTTGGAAACTCCACCTCTTCTTTTCCCTGAGGAATATCAACAGCAATGCTATTTCTCTTTTTTTTCTTACATTGCTTCTGAATATATTAAGTAGGCTTACTATTATGTGTATTAAACAGAGGCTTGCTCTTAACAGAACTTTTCCATCCTTTCAAAGCCACTGGGATGCTGTAGAAGCGTCTGTCGTTCTGTATAGTAACAATTAGAAAATTAGAGTATTTCCAAGCCCTGTGAAAAGAAGGATGAAATGCACACCTCTTCCGCTACACATCTGTCTGCCGAGCCCCGCCCCTGCCTAGCTACAAATGCAGAATGACAAATACGAAAAGAAATGATAATATGCCTGGTGATGTTGACTTAAACAAATCAAGCACATCAGTCAGTTAAAAACCCAGCTGCCATCATCTGTTTCGTCCTCCTTCCCCCGGATTTTCCGCATTAGTTGGAGGCTCCCTTTCTGCATGGCTGACTTTGGAAAAGAGAAGAGCAATGCTAAAGACTTATTTATCCGAATGCTTTGCAGCAGTGTGGTTGGCTGGCTATGCTGCTACTTCACCTTATTGTTGCTGTGGCACTAATACTACAGCAATAATGCCTGGACATGCTTGTGACTCCTCCACCCATTGGCTTGTTTGTAACAGCTCAGCCAATTGGCAGGAATGGGCCAATTTTAGGAAGTTCTCCAAAGACTTTTTTTTTTCATAATCTCTTAATAGGTATTTTTCCTCATCTCTAATAAGTCCATCGAATCTTTGTCCAGAAACATGAGATTTCATGGTAATTAAAGAGATGTTAAGCCCTGGAAGAGTTTCCTGAGCAGCAGAGTGATGAAACGAAACCCCAGTGTGTTTAGCAGCCAGGGGGCTGGAGAATAACAAGAGAGAGCAGACAATCAGATAATTTTTTCCTGAGACTGCGTATTTAGTTAATGAAGGAGGTAAAAAAACCCAATTCCTCTACAAATACCAACTTGGCCTGACCCTTCCAAGAAAATATTGAAGAAAAGGCACTTGGGAGTAATTTTTTTCCCCAAGTTTTTCAGTGTGACTTCACTCTAGACAATATAGAAAGAAACAGCAAGAGATGTTTGTTACAATCCACAGATGCAAGTTTCCAAAAAAATTATTGGAAGCAATCTTAAGCTCAGCCATAGGTCAGGGCTGGAAGAAGCCAGCAGGAGGTGACTATTGGATATCAATAGTTGTTGGGGCTGTAATGGAAAATCTACTCCCTCCTTCTGTAATAACCTTACTAGGCTTCTGGTCAGTGCAGTTTTGCAGGTTCACTAGATGTGATCTATTCCAAGTGAAACTAAAGCTTCTCTTTCATTCCTTGAGGAGCACAACTTAAAAATGGGCTGCAGCATCTTGAGCTCCATATGTCCACTTTAACAGCAAATAGAGGCTTAAAGCTTGGCTGTGGTACATGAGGCAAAACTTCTTAAAAGGCATCTTGGCTGTCTGATACCAGCCCTGCACCATTCTTGCAGAACACTACAGAGTAAGTGGGTGCCTTCACCTGGGTAGGTGAGACCACACAAAAGGGATGTGAATACACTTGTGTATGTGGTAAAGGTTATTTACCTCTCCAGAAATTTCAACCCACTGCCAGACTTTACCTTTTCCCCCTAAACCTCCACGTCAGCACACCCTATGTCCAAACGCTTAGGCTGTTGGGATTAGGTGCAAGCCCAGGCTCAGCTCCCTCTGTCACCCATCCCCAACAAAGGATGAAGGTACCTTTCTCTAGGCAGCTGGTGGTTAGGATTGTGCCGACACCGGACACTGAGGCCAAAAAGTTTGCGGGCAGTGCGCTGGATTTTCTGGCGCTGGGCTTCCAGGGAGCTCTGCAGCAGCTTGTAGCGGTTCTGCAGATCCCAGTCGTTCCCCCAGTGCTGGTGGATGCTCCCAATGGTCAGGAAGTGGTTGCTAGGTAGCCTTTTCATGAAGGATTTAAACTCATCTGGAACACACAAAGAAATACAGAGGTTTCTGAGCTGTAACAAAGAGCTTTTCATTAGAGGAATGGAGAAACAGCAATGATAGAGGAGGCCGTCAGTGCTCTGCTAAAGGAAGGGGTTAACTCACTGGTCTGTCATTCCACCTTAGGAAGCCCACTCATTCCAGGGCTGTTGCTGCTCCAAAATGGGAAATGAAACATGGAGAGTATTAGGGCAAAGCAATACGGTTCATGCGTACATGGTGGAGAAAAAAAAAAAAAAAAAGAACAAATTCCCTAGAGCATGGGGTTATAGTCTAGGGGGTCATGAACAAAAAGCAGGGAGTTGTAATCATTGTCAGTTAGAGTTCTCATTTAGATTGTTTTTCAGCTGCTCCTAAAATGCCGTTTGTTGTTGAAGTCAAATCACTTTGGCTGTGGCATTTTAAAAAAAAAAAACAAAAGAAAAGGACAGGAAAAAAAAAAGCTTTCAGAAATCCCCAGAGGAAGGGTTTGGATTATGTTAAAATGCCCTGTTTTCTCATTTCTCAAAAAGGGCATTCTGATTGTTTTGGTTTTTTTCTCATTTTGCTTCATTTGAAGTTAAATGAGTTGCTTTATGTAACACGGAAAATAAAATAAAAGTTTGCAGGGCTAAGGTCAGAACAAAATGTGTCACTTTTAGCCAAAGGAAAAAAATTAATTGATCCAAAAATATGTTGTCAAATGTTGTTTTGCGATCACTTTACTTCTGTTTGATAACAACAACAAAAATCATTATGTAGGGTTGGTTTGAGGGTTTTTTTGCCAAAAACCAGAAAATCTGATCCCGTTTCTGTTTATGATCAACCCTTTCTTCCTCATTGGGAACATATGTTGTTAAATGTTGTTTTGCGATCACTTCTGTTTGATAACAACAACAAAAATCATTATGTAGGGTTGGTTTGAGGGTTTTTTTGCCAAAAACCAGAAAATCTGATCCCGTTTCTGTTTATGATCAACCCTTTCTTCCTCATTGGGAACTATAGCTTGCTTAGACTGATTACGAGGCTGAGACATTCTCATGTGAAAAAAACAGATGGTTCCAACTTTCTCAGTGGAAAATAACCTAATTTTTGATACCAAAAAAATATTTGACACACTAAGACTCTGCGAAATGCAAGCAACGGGCAAACAAAAACACGATGAAGTACAATACAGAACAGAACAAGGTTCCGCAGGAGAGAACAACCCCACAGATCAGTGCTGGCTTGGAAACCACCAGCTGAACAACAGCTCCTAGAAAGGTGCTGGGAATCCTGGTGGGCACCATGCTGAAGGTGAGTGAATGCTATGGCCTTACTGGTAATAACACGAACTGCATACTGGGCTAAACCGGGTAGTTTCAGAAGGTTTAATATTCCCTTCTTGGCACTGCTGGGGCTGCACCTGCATTTCTCTTACAGACGCCCAACTAAAGGCGGGTGTTGAAAAACTGGGGAGGGCACAACTAAGGGTTACCGAGATGGTCAAGGGCTTGGAGCACAAGTCCTGCAAGGTCAGGTGGAGGGAGCTGCACTTGTTTAATCTGGTGAAGAAGAGGCCAAGAGGCAATCTAATTACAGCCTATAGAACTGCTTAAAAGGTACTTAAAATACAAAGGGGGAAAACTCTTCTTATTAGAGACAGATGATACAACAAGGAGTAATAGACAGTTTGCAGCTTGAGAAGTTCAAATGATTTATTGAAAACCTTCCTTACTTGGAGGCACTGGAACATGCTGTCTAGAGAGAGAGAAGAATCTCTCATTTTAGACTCGATTAGACAAAAGCATGGCTGATATGACCTAGTGTTTGTGATTGTCCTATTTGTGGAGGAAAGTTGGACTAAAGATCGGCCATATACCCCACAGAGTATCCAAGAAGAAATACAGACATCTTTTCCTAAGTTATAGACATTGTTTTTCTTCTTTTCCTAATCTTTTTGTTAAAAAAAAAATTCCTTCATCCTATTTTCAGAAGAAAAAGAGCACAATAGCAAAAAAATATGCATAAAATGAAAGCTTGTAAAGGCTAGTATGTTTGGTTGTGGGTTTTTTTTTTTAAAAAAAAGAAGAAATAATCTGTAGAATTATTGGAGAAAATCAGACCAGATAATTTACAACCTATTGTACAAAGCTTATAGATATTTGCATAACAGATTTCCTATTACTCAGCAACTTGAAGTTCATGTTTAACTGCCTAACAAAGAATATCTCTGCATTACTATGATTACAAAGATGGCAAATGGATGTTCCTGTCCTACTCATCGCGTGGTGAAACCGAGCACCTAATAAAAATAATTATCATCATTGCACTATTGAGATCCACAGGACATCTGCTTGATTCTTTTCTTCCCCAAAGATAACCGAGAGATTTATTTTTTTTAATCATCTCTCGGGTTTTCACTCGATTTGTAATGCGGCTTTCAGTGCCCTTCTCCTCCCCGAAAATGATTCTCTCCTGTTCAGTGGTCCTCCGAAACTATCATCATGTATAATTGCTTCTGTTGACCATGCTGGTTACTCCTGGTACCTTTCAGCAGTAAAAGCCTTGCATTTGCTTCCCGCCCCTTATAAATCAATTTCCACAAAAGCCTGTTTGTTCAAAAGACCAAGCTCTTTTCCCTCTGATGATGAATGTGCTACATTTTTCATAGAGACGGGTAAGGGAGAAATTTCAGTGCAGTGTGCACATTTTTGATACCGCAGTGCAACGTTGGAGGAAAAATAAATGAGCAACGAAATCTGGCAAAATCAAAACTGGATGGGGTTTGTTTTTTTAAAAAAGGGAGGGGTGAAGAAAAACCTTCCTAAAATGAATAGTTTCTTTATTATTTATTTATAACGACCCCTGGAGGCTCCAACCAAGACTACAGCTGCATTGTGCGAAGCTTTGTACATTTATGGGAATAGTTCATTCTTAACCCTGAGGATTTCCAATTAAGTAAAAAGTCTGTTTGCATTTGGTTTTATTTTATTTATCTTCACAGAAAAGGCTAATGATGGCTAGGACTACATCTCCCATAATGGAACATGGCCTCTCTTTTTGCCGAGTCACCCAAGTCCCTGCAGGCAGCCCCATGGCAATGACTCAGCAGTGCAGGTGGTAGGAGCAGAAGGTGGCATCCCAGGGAAGTGGCTACGTCAAAAGATCTTTCAAAGATCAAACTTTCATTTCTCCAGCACTTGTCTTCTCAGTTAATAAAATACAAACAAATCACAGTTTCATCAGAAAGCAATAGTACTGCAAGAAAAAAGGGGAAAAAAACCACACACAAAAACAAGCAACCCGTGGCTTTTAATCAAAAGGCTGTTTTAAAATCCAGAATCACAGTTCTCATGCAGAAAATTGTGGCCAACCATACTAAAGTGCCAAGACTAAAGCAATGTTATTTTTCTCAATTTATGCATGAGCAATGGAGCACAGAACTACGAGAGCTGCTGAGCTCATTTAAACCAGCACCAGTTCACTGCAGACTCCTTGACTTTGAAGACGCTGTCCCAAATCACACCAACTCTTGATGTCCCCCCACACGACTTTTTCAAATTGACGTAGGAATCCAACACGCATCAGAAGCAGAATATAGATTTTTTAGCCAATCGGCAGCCTCCTGTGCAAATGGTATTTGCTTTCAGAGCACTCATGCCTTTCAGCCCACTTTATTGGAAAAGCCTTCAGATGTCATTAGAGATTTCTTTTCTGCTGTTCATAATGAAGAAAATCCTCTAGTTATTAGGAACATTTATTAAAACAAAGAAGCAAAAGACTAATACTAGAGTCTTTCATGATAGCAACTTCCATCTCAAAGGTTCACGCATGATGCAACAAAGTGATGAATGAGATGCAGCAGCTTTAAATATAAAGATAATCACTCCATCTAGCCCTGAAAAGCCTCCAGCCCTGAGTGGAATATGGCTACAGCACAGCAGAGATTGCACTGCAATGTGTCACTTCAACATGCCAAATAAAAAACACCTTCCCCTGTAGAAATCTCAAGGGGAGGGAGACTGAACACAATTATCTACCACAGTCTTTGCTTAGATTGAGTGCAACAAGTACAGGTTGTAACAGTAAAACAATCATTTGGGACTGCAACTCTTCTCTCTCCATAGGGCTCTCATCTCCTAAGTCTCTGGGTTTGATTCCCTGGGAACGTAAAGGGGTTTGATGAGTGGTGGCCAACGTGTGGCTCTTGAGCATCTTGTGGCAAGATCCTCTGCCAGATCTAGCACCTAGGTAGTGGCAGAGCTGTGGTAGCAAGCACTGCCAGTAATCCTTACCTGTGTAGTGCTGAGTCAGTAGAAGCTTCTGAAAGCCACATTTCTGGTTTGGCCCGGTGTACCTACTCCACTCAAGAATCTGTAGAAACTTCCCTAAAGCCACTGATCTCTTCAGCTAGTGACCTGCTTTCTGGAGCTGCCCCAGTCTCATGGCTGCCCGTAGTATGTGGGAGGGATCTTATCATGACGATCATCAGCCTTGGACCATTAACTACTACTCTGACTTTGCTCAGCTGAGCACCAAGTTGACAACATGAGTTGGACATAAGAATCTGAGCAGCAACGGACACACCAGCAGGGTCCACATACAGAAGCAAATAGCAGTCCTCAACAGCCCATTGAGGACACATCATAGGCCACTTCATTTCAACCATTAAAGGGATTAAGGTGACCTTCAACGCGAAGAAAGAATTTGCTGTGAGGAAGACTTCTAAAGAAGAATTTCTCAGTGCCTGGAGCTAGCTAGTCCCTTCCTCATAATTTTCTTTCCTAACATGGAGACCCGGATAGTTATGACAATAATCCTCAAAGAAAATGTGTCAGAAAGTGACTGGCTAGCACTAAGAGATGAGAGTCGGCACAGGGATAAGTTCTTAAGCCCTTGAAAGTGCTTATCATGTAAGTATTACAGCACATCCACCATGGGTGGTACCAGCACCATCGCAGAACAGACTCCACTGACACCCCCTGCATCACGTTGGGAGAAAGCGGACAGAGAAGAGAAATGTTCACACCAGCAGACATAGCACCGTAGGAAAAAGAAGTCATTTTCCCTTCTCCTCTCTGTCTCGAACAAGGTGTCATCTGGCCTATGCTCTCTCTCCGTAAATTGCCTTTCACCAAAGCAGAATAAATCATTCATGCAAATCTGAAAAGCAATTTCTGCATCATTCATATTGTGGAAGCTTCTCTGTAGAACTATTAAAGAGACACTCTGAGCTGGTTTGGTATGAAGAATCAGATTTTTAATCAAACTAATTCTTCCATGAAAAATATCCCCTTGCATGTAGAATTACATATGATACGTGTTTTTTCCATGTACGTGTAACAGAAAAAAAAAAAGGCACTCCCTCTAAACTACGATTGTGGTTTTGGGTTCAATATCTTCTATTTTGTTCTCCAAACTGAAGCATTATATTGAGGGAAGAAAAGATGTGTAAGTGGTACAATGTGATATGAAATAAATCAATTGGAAAACGTGTTTTGCTCGGTTACCTGAATTCTCCAGATCTTTATAGGCTTCTGTCCAGGTCTTGGCCATGTTTGCTAGCGTGTACTCCATGATCTGGATGTCGGTGATGGGGCAGTTGCACTGCGGGAACTCCTCCGCACACTGGCAGCCGCACTGGCTGTTCCGGCAGATGTACTCCCCCTCACCATTGCACATGATGTAACTCAAGGCAGACTGGACAAACTTCTCTTGTAAATACTGAGGGAAGATGATCTGGAGACCTGGCATTGAAACGAGAGGCAGGGATGTGGGAGGGGAAAAAAAAATAATAATAATTTTTTTTTTAAAAAAGGCAGGTTATTTCAGGTATCTGTTCTTCTTTTTAAAACTTGTTTCATTAATAGGTTAGGAAAGGGAGGCTGTAGAATTAAGAGCTGCCGGGATATTCCTCTTGGAGCTGTCACGAGTACGGAAGGTGAGGAAAAGATTGCATGTCTCCAGTGCAGGTAGAGAGTTAGCTGAGAGCAGAGCCCATCTGCTCCACAAGAGAATGGTAACAAATAACTTCTCCCTCCCCAATGCCCAGTACACACCCTTCATCCCAGTCCTGGATCTCAGTACAGTACAAAGCATCCAAATGCAAAGCCTCCCTTACTCCCAGGTGTGGGGTTTTTTTATACCTTGCAATCAATTGTTAGTTCAGAAGTGATGAGCATTATGCTGTTGAGACATGTTTTGAGAGAAACTAAATAGGTTTGGTACCACAGAAACAAGGAAACTACACACTGAAAGAGAAAAGAAGAAAGAAAGGAAAACAGAAGAAAGGAATGTAATACAAGGAAGGATTTATAAAAGACCCTTGCAGAGCTAAGTGCCCAGCTCGCACAGTATAAATACAGGGGCTGGGTACCTCAGTCCTTTCAGCTCACTCCCTGCTAGGAAAGGCCACTTGCCAAATCCTATAAAAGTACAAATGGATTTAGTGCCAATGATTTCAGCAGTGCTCTGAAGATTTACATTAGCCAAGAGATCTATCCCCATGTCCCTTTCTCCATAGCAAGTGTTTGTGTGTCCATCCATCTGTGCAGGTGTAGGTGTACACTTGCTCAGGACACAATAACAGTTTAAGTGTTTGCCCTGTGCACAGTGTACACGTTTTTCCATCCTGGCCTTCTCCACCCCCTGTCTCCAGGCTCCCTAGAGATGTCCCTGAGGATTCACAGCTGTTTCCTTCTACCTGGCAAGTTCTGCTTGTCAGACTCGGTCAGTGTCTGCAGCGCACAAGGCAAAGACAGCAACAACCCGGAGTGAGCCTTTCGCAGGCAGCCTGGCCCTCTCGCCTTCCTCGTAAAAGGCCCAGGGATTTTTGGAGTGGCAGATAAAGGAGTTTATGGCTTGAACAGCAGCACTGAACTCCAGTGCAATGAAGGCACCGGGTCAATTACCCATCTGTTTGTGTTTCTATTGCGCTGAATTACTGTATCTGTGGCTGACAGCTCATTGGAGTGGAATGAAAATAAGACAATAATTCAGAGGATGAGAGTGTGCAGGAGGGCAAGAAGGGCTGCGACTCCTTTCAGGATTTCAGGCCCATCTCTGTGATGGGTCACGTTCACCTCAGACAGGGGAAAAGCATTGAGCAGTGCCCCCAAGACCCCCATTACCCTTTTGCTTTTGGTTCCACAGAGACACCTCATCCTTGACAAGGTCCCTCTGGAAGACCAAGTTTGGGGGGGGGCGGTCAGGAGTCCGTTGAAGGCACAGGGACCTCTGCTTCCTCTCCCCTTCTGCTGTTGCCAGGGCACGGGCTTTGCAAGCACCATACCCGCTGGCAGCAAGCTGCCTCGGTGTCTGACCTCATCCACAGCCAAGCACGGAGCGGTGGCAGCCTCCGGCAGGATGAACATAGAGCAACCCTCATCTGGAGAAGATGGTTGTGACACTTGCACAAGGAAGGATATCAAGGCTGGCGTTCGGAGGCACTGCATCGCTCTGTTCTGCAGTGCTGCCCTGGGGAAGGAAGGGAGCACGCAAGGAGCTGACCACAGCCTACAGCATCCTTGCACTCTCCTCAAAACTAGCCTAAGGAGGATCAGCATCTTCAGGTCCTTTTGGTCTTTTCTGAGATGTTTCTCAACAAGAAGCTCAGCTTTTCTCCTGTTGTTTCCAGGAAGAACTGGAGGTCAGTTTTTTAGGGTGTTTTTTTTTTTTTGAAGAGACCACCACAGAGGGATGGTCCGTTTTCAAAGCTTCACACTGACATCAGGGATGGCCCCACCTGCCAGGCTTTCCCTCAGAAGAGAAAGTGCAGTATTATTGGAGAACTGAGATCTACAAAAGGGGCTTGGAAAGCCTGAAGGCTCCTGTACTCACTGACATTGCAAGCTCACAGGAGAGGGGGGGCTGGACTTCTTCATGTGCATTGACCCTGCTTATTCATGGTCCAGGTCCCACGAATAAATCTTTCCACTCTCTGCTGCATGGAGGAGCAACCTGCCCTGGCCTCAGCCTTTGAATATGAGGCCCAAATGGCTGCAGGCTCTTGAGCTCAACATATTTTCTCTTTGGATTTTAACTCGCATAACAGCACCAGCAAGCTGTCTGGTCCCAGCTACAAATGATAGCGGCTTTGGAAATTTTATTTTTTTTTTTTCTTGAAGGGAACAGCATTAAATAAAGCAACTAAAGTCTCATGGAAAGCACTCCGTATTTCAAGGGACATCTGTTCTGTGTCTCAGCACATGCAGGAACATGAATACTCTCTAATGATTCTAATATGATTCTCTAATATGATTCTAATGTCCAAAACGGAACACGGCCCCATACTACACTGCAGAGTGCCTCATGTGGTTGTTCACTTTCTGTCCATAAAATTTAAGGTTTCTAAAAAAACCCCCCAAAAATCGCAAAAAAAGTCAAAAAATAAACAAACAAACAAACAACCCCATTTCCAACATAACCTTCACTTGTAGGAAATAATCTCATACTTAAGAGGCAATCAGACCCCCTGTGCACTTAGCACCAATTCAACAAAACACTCACAGAAATACTTGAATCAGGCAAGCAGTTCTGCTGGAACCCATGCAGTTAATTGTAGCATTTAACAAGCAGCACATATTCAAATATGTGCTTAGACCAGGACTGCAAGTGACAGAGATCCTGCTACTCACTGAATCACAAATGTGCATACACCTGACGCAAAGCCCTAACTTTAAAATTGCAAACATGCTGCAGGGATTAGATGTGCCTTAGAGCTCCTTCAGCCAGGAATTTCCTTGCAGAAGCCAATATTAGGTTTACTGAAACACAACCAAGACTGCTTTCACACTTGTACACTGACACATATATATAAAAAATATATTTAAAAGGGCAGATTCACATCAATATCTTTGGGTTTGTACTGAGCATCCTTATGACCAGATCCTAGCAAGGTATTTGACAAGTACTGGGCTAGGAGCATCTCGCTGAGTCCTGGTACCCTCCTCATTCATCCATAGTTCCCTACCTCGTGACAAAATCTTGCTGAAATTGAGATGATCACGGCTGTCAGTAAAGCACGAGCGTGATCAACCATTTTTAAGGTAATCTTTACAAAGATGAGATTGGAAGAAGGCCATACTGGCTGAGACCACTGCTCTGGATGCCTCAGTTGCCACCTCTAAAGCAGGAAAGCCGTACTCCAAAGGACTGTAACAGCACACCAGCCCCACAAAGCAGCTTGCAGCCAGCCATGATAGTTGGGAAAGGCCTGTTGCCAGCTACAACCTTAATAAAACATTCCAAGATGCTGGGTTTTTTCCTGTAAGAAATTTCTTTTAATATTGCAAAAAGTAAAAAAATACTATATAAAAAAAAATCTTCCGGTGTTGTCTACTGATACAGCAACCTCATCTCAGCAGCCAAGCAGCAGGGCAACCTGGTCTTCAAGACTGAACCACAGGACAATTTTCATGGGGTGAACACCTCAGCTCAAGTCAGGGTGCACAAGGAACAGGCTCATCCTCCGCTGCACCCTTGGTAGCAGATAACAGATGCAGAAGATCAGCTTGCTGCCGAAAAAACTGAGGGAGAATATCTTAGTCTTGAAGGTAATTTATTGATCAGGAGGAGGAATCCTGCCACACAGTAAAGCAAAAAGTTCCTCTTTAAACATTAAGAGCAGCACAGATTTGGTATAGTTTTGTCTTAGATAACTACAGGCAGAATATGAAGTGCCTGACAAGGGAACGTGTCCTTAATTCACCTAGAAAAACTATTAGAGAGAGATGTTTGGCTTTGGACTGTATATAAAAGGCTTCCTGCATTAAAAGTGGTAAATTTTCCCAGCTCTAAATTAGAGCAATTTGAAACATTTTCCACAGAAGAGTTCTCTGTTGAAAATGCAGTTTCATTGAAGCATTTTGCGAGAGCGTGTTGACTCCAAAAGCACTTTTGACAGGGAAAGGTCTGAATGTATTTTTCATACTTCCTATTTTGTTGCACTGAAAAGCTGAAATGTTTTGTGTTGCCATTACTGCTCTGCCTATCTTGGCAAAGGCTTTAATATTAATTGTAATGTAAATTTTAATCCTCTGCTATCACATTTGACGTAACAAACTATCCAATATGCAATATTTCCCATTTAATGTTGCAAAGTTTAGAACAGCAGATTTTAGCTTATTGAAAGGGTGCCCTCTTGCAATACCGACATAGACTGTCACACTGTGCAAGAGGATATGTCTCTGGAATTTTAATTTCCCATAACATTTAAAAAAATGGTGCTTTTTTTTTTCCCCCTCAAATTTTCAAATTTCACTTTTACAGGGAACTCACGTTCCTGTTTCCCACCAGACTGCTGCAGGGCTGTTAACACCTTCCCCTCCCCATGCCCTGCTTTGCTCCTGGTTTGTAACTCAGTGATGCTTTTCTGTCCATATAACCACAGGTGCAGAGTCAGACACCCCGCGCTGTGCACGTATCCAGGTCTTCCCCTAAATCTCCAAGCTGGCTGAGCCTCCTAGACCCTACATGCAGGCACGAAGGTCGTTTAGCTCTGGGTCTGCCCCTTGCATCTGCCAAAGGGCACATCATTGAAACCACAAGTCTCAGGGCTGGGCGGCAGCAGGCAAGTTCAGAAACAGAAATTCTCCCTGTCACAAAGACGTTGCTCTTTTATTGAGCCAGCCTCGGAGCCAGAGTGACACGAAGGTAGTAACATGGATTTCTGTCAGCAGCTCGTGCTCGGCTGCTAATCAGTTCAGAGGAGGCTCGGTCACAATCCATTACCTGCAGCCCTGTGACTAATTCCTAATGAGGTCTCTCAGAGCAGAGGAAGGATCCTGGGTAATTACCCCAAGAACTGCACTCCAGATTGGGCAGAAAACACTCAGGTGTAGCTTTAAAGGTCACTTTGTTCTCTTAGGAAGAGTTCTTACCTTTCTCCCTTACTGTCTCTCCCTTGGCTTGGGTCTAACCTCTCTCTTTGCAGGGTTATGCCATAAAGCTCCACAAAACCCATGGGGTTGAACCCTGAGCTCCTCTGTCTGCTGCCATCAGCAATCACAGCCTTATACCTCCTCTCTCTCCTAAGCCTTCTCTCCTCTTCCTGTTCCTTCTCCCTCCCAGGCATCCTGCTTTTTCTCTTTTTGGATCAGATAGTCAATAGAGATCTATTGATTTACTTACTTACCAGTTTGCCTATAAACCAAGCTGGATGCTTATTTAGCTGCTTGCCTAGTTACCTGAGGTGTTATCCTTGGGTTTTTATTACCAGCAGCCATCATCACAGTATATAAAAAGCTTCAAATTGTTTATTGTTAATTAGGTAAGAACCAGAACTCAGTGATTTAGATAATCACCGGAATAGTGAAATCAACCTGCCTATTATTTTTAAGGCATATAATAACAACAACAATAATATATCCACAACATGACTCAGTAAATGAAACCCAGTTTCTGTGAAACCAAGATTAAAACAGCACTTGCCAAATTATACTCAAAGCGGAAGATGTAATGTAGCCCATTCATCTGAAAAATTAAAATTTGTGCAAGTACAAGGATTCCAGAAATAAAACCATCTGGGCAAATGAGCAATTAAATCCCACATTTCCTTATTTTTGTCAAGAACTTGGGAATAACCTTAGCAAATTACACGCCCAGTGAATTTCCTTCTTCTACTGAAGCTGACTTCTTGCTAACCAGCATGTATTTATTTATTAATTTAGTCATGACCTCTATCTGTTGACTTCTGGACTAGCTCCCCAACTGGGACTGAAGCCATGGCTTCTAGCATCCAAACAAAACCTCTGTGACTTTTCCCAAAGATTATGGTCATTAGAGAGTCCTAAAAGCTGATCTGCAAACCCCTTACGCAAATCAACAATTTGGGAGGGGCAAAGGGAGACGTGGACAGAATGTCCCTTCAGTATTAACGGAAAAGGTCACATGTTTCTATCAGTGTATGTGTAACACACAAAAGCCCATCAAAATCCAATGGCAGGGGACACACAGACACTTCACTGGGGTCCAGGCATGCTTCTCATGCCTTTATCTCAGTCCCTTTCAAGCCCTGGCTCGGCTGTGCAACGTCAGAAGCAACCTGAAGCCACCCATCCTGCTTCAAGGAACTTACAATGAAGAAGGCGATCACAGCTAACAGTCAAGGAGAAAACATCAGAAGAAAGGCCACCCCTCTCCCATTTCATCCCCCCACTCCATGCCCTGTGTTACCATCTCCCTCACTCCTGTGCCCTACCTTGCAGGTGGAGTTTGCTCTCAGTGCTTTGCAGAAGGACAGAACTCACAGAGTCCAGATTGTCATAGCTGTTACAGCCCAGGGGGCCAGTCCGAGTTTCTGTTACCTATGGAGGATGTAGGAGGGGAAAAAAAAAAAAAAAGACAGTGTTCCCTTTGATTGCAGCATCACGTCTTCCCCAGGCAGGTTCAGACCTTGTGACCTAATGACCCCTCATCACCAGCTGATGCAATCCAAAACACATCTTCCCTAACTGGGAAGAAATGCCTCACACTGGACAAACATGGCTAATATTTAGCACAGTCACAAGCAGAGAAAAAAAAAAGAGACAGTTAATTGCATCTGCTTTCTTTATGGTTTTGCATGTTATTCTGGGCTTGGCAATGAGATCTTGCAGATTGACATTTCTCATACAGTATCTCCATTAGAGAACATCAGAAGCCAGTAGAGGAATTATTCCCTGGCTTCTCTTATTGGAAAACAAGATACAGAGATGGATTGCCAGCCCACAGTGGTGTCTAGTGCTCCCACAACATATGCACACACAACATCCTTGTGCTGAGGATGGATGGAGGCACAGATGACCTGCAGTGCTGTTGCTGTGGTTGTTGCTGTTGGTTTCCAGCCATAGAGGAGAGCTGCCCTTCCTGAATTCACAAAGGGCGATTATCTGCTGTCACTGTTTCAATATCTCAATTCGATTTCCCATCCAGAAGGGAACAGACTCAGCCATGAGACACCACAGAACAATAACAAGAGCTGAAACCTTTCAGAAATGGCTAACAATGATGACTCCATCCACATTGTCTTCCCTGGAGTGAACTCTGCAACAATAAAATCCCTCCCCAGTATAGGATGATTGCTTTCAGAGAAGGCAGCCTTTGTCTGCAGAGCCATTTTCCCTATTTTGTATGCTCTGAGCAGCTCCCCTTCCTTTCTGCTGCAACCCCCAAGCTGTCTCTCAGTCCATTTCATTCCATGTCTCAGTAATGCCACACTGAATTTTTCACCTTTTCTTATAGTAAATTCATCTGAGAGACGTTTAGCTGTCATACATCCACCAGAGGAAAATATTTCTGGGTTGCATGGGCTTGCCCATTTCACAGACCTGCCTTTCCCTTCCAACCTCCATCACTGATCTGGATTATCTGTTCCCACCTTCCCTTCCAGAGGTCACTGCCACACACAGTGAAAGCCTCCTGTCCTTTGTAACCATCACACTGAATGCCCACCTCTTTTCAGATATTACTGGCTCTGGGGAAATCAATTCTTCAGTAATGTCCATTAGAGAACAATGTACCCTGGGAAATCAGCGTGGGAACAAAACAAATTGTGGTCAAAAAAAGCATCACAGTGGACTGGCAAAGTCCTGCCCCAAATCTCTATGGTATTGGTAGGACACACAATCTTCTTTCTCTTCCCAAGGGAAGGTATGGTACCTTAATTGCTCCGGTAGAGATCTGGATCTCATGGAGTCTCCTCATGGTGCCATCACGGTCTACAAAGTAGGAGGAAGCAAGCTGGTGCAATGCTTCGACGCTCTGGGTAGCGTTTCCCGACTTTCTGTCAAGGCGACTTTTGTCCATGTACATGGTCAAGGCCTCCTCTCCTGCAGCAGAATGAAAAGGAGATTTCAGTTAAGGCCCAGGAGGCTGCCACGTATGGTCATCTTAACAGGAACACATGATGTCACATGTTGCACCTAAAGAAAGAAAAGTCTGACACCTAAAGCACTCGCAAATGAACTCTCCTGAGTACCACAACCTCAGTGGCTCTCCTCTATTCAGACAGAAGGGCCAGGTCCACCACACCTGTAGATCAGCTTCACTGAACCAAGGAGATAACATCTGGATGTTTATTGGCCAGCAGAGCTTTACCACAACTCCTCATCCCACTTGAGGAACACCTTTCTCTGTGGGAAGTGCCTCTAGAGTGATGCACACCTGACTGGAGAAGATGCCACTTTCATGTAATTCTCTCTGGCCTGATTTCTAGAAGGAACAAATGATGATTTCAGTTGCAAATGGGACATCAGGGGGGCGGTTAGCTCAGTCAGTTAGAGCATGGTGCTGATAACACCAAAGTCGCGGGTTCGATCCCTGTTTGGTCCCCATGTGTTGCCTGATCTAGTTGAGAGGCATCCCTGCCCATGACAGGGAGGTTGGATTAAAGGATCTCTGAGGTCCCTTCCAGCCTAGGCCATTCTGTGACATATAGGTGAGTCCAGATGAGAAACAAAAGCTAGTTGTGCCTCTTTAGTTTCCAGTGACCATAGAAAAGGATAACGGCAGGAGGCTGAGCGGACAGCAATCAGAGGAAAGGGCAAATAAAAAAGCTGATTCAAGCCAACCACCCTTTCTGCTTTTTTTTCCCCCTCTCTTAGAGTCTCATCTAGTGAATCTAAGCAGAGAGCAAAATACATTGTGCAAGATAAAGGACAACAGGTGATTTTAAGATTATGGAGAATCAGGAGTGAAGCAGTTAAGACCTGAGAGCACCAAACATCCTAAACATTAGCAGAAACCTGAATCTAACAAAAGGCATATGAAAAGGACACAAAGCTGAGCAGTAATATTTACCTAAAAGTTCAATTTGTGCTGTATGAGCCAGATTAAAATCCAGTTCATTCTTAACAGAAGACTGGTATTATAGAAGGAGTAAAAGGGTAGAATACCATCCTGCATTCTTAACATCTGAAGTTTTGATTTTAATAAATGAAGAGAACAGGTAGCCTGGGTAGGAATGCACCATTTCTACACAGCTCTCAACGAGAGGAACAGTTCTTGTTCTGATTTGATAGATGAACCACTGATGAAAACATTGCCTCTGGCAATGATAGCATGGTCAAAAACACACAATCAATTTTTAGGTCAAGAAATATTTTGCTCTTCGGTATATTTTGCTTTTTTTAAGAGAACAAGCGCTTTTCTTAAATATTCCTATTAGCTGAAATTGTTTTATTTGTCCAAATAATTTATTTTATTGCATTCATTAAAAAAACCCCCACAAAACACAAAATAAAAAAACCCCAAACCAAAACAAATAAAAAGAAAAAAAAAACCACAATAATCCCTCCCTCTTGATTTCCCTGGAAATTTTCCAGCTTTTGTCTGGAAGACAAATGCCTGAAAACAAACCCAAAATATTCTGGCTAAAAATCAAAATATTTTTATTGGATCACAGTTTTTCAAGCAATTGATATGTTGAGGATTGACTCTTTGGTGGAAAGAAACCCTTTTTGGTGGGAAGAAAATGCTTTTCCTCGAAAGAATTGATCAGCTGAAATCTTTTAATTGGCTTCACGTGAGCTAAGTGGTGAAGTTTGGCATGTAAAAATCTTGTTGAAAATAACTTATTATCCTTTGGCCACAATCAAAAGTTGTGGTAGTAACAGTATAATCATTGTTACTTCTCAAAAAAATCACTTCCCCTGGAAAATGACCCGTTTTGATTTCCTTTAGCACCATTAAGGCTCTTCTGCCTTGAGGAGATTTTGGCAGGGATCGAGGCTCTGTCACATCAGGCTCTATCCACACAAACAGCAGAAAGATGGTTCCCAGCCCAGAGGATTTAAAATCGATGGATTTGAGGAGAAAGAACAGGTACAGCAAATAATAAGATGACTGTGATTAGTGTGATTAACAGCAGTCACTGCTCACCAGGTACCCAGCTGCTGTCAAAGAGTTTTCAGGTTTCATCTTCCAGGGGAGCATCACAGGGAGATTTGAAGCAAACTGAGAATTTTTGTCACTGTAAGAATGTCTGCATGGGGGTTAGCCCAGAAGATTGGGGGAAGATAGGCTGGGTGGGTGTGGAAATGCTGTATTTTGAGCCAGAAGTCTTGTATCTCATGCAGTGGAAATATTTGCCAGCAGATGTAAACGATACTTCAGGTGGAGTTGACAAGGCTGCAAAACGAGAGGGAAGACCTGCGATAACTCTTCCCTTAGCTGAAAAACCTGTGGCATCCAGGTATCAGCTCCTCCTCCATGCCACTAGTAACTGGAAAAAAAAAACCCGAGGTTTTTTCTGGAGAAATATCATGCCTTCTTTTAATAGCCAAAGTAGAAAAATCAGGACCTTTTCAGTCCAGACCAGTTTGTTTTAGGAGAAAATGCTTCTCCTGAGGGGTAAATACTGTTCCTAGGAGTGAAGGGTGTTGAGCAGAAATAACGTTGCCAGAAACCTATGCTGTGTACACATGTGCAGACATGGAAAAGCACAGCTACCCATGGAGAGTGCGCATGAGACAGCAACCCTTAGATCAACGGAGGTTAATAGACTTTTGCTGCATTATTAAGTCTTAATTTCTCGTTTATTAAGCGGATGCAATGTTCAAAGTTGTCTTTCCTTCAGGGCTTTCCCTGCAAATTGGCTCTCAGCTCTGTGTGCTCCATCCCAGATCATGTATGCCCTCAGAATGACCCTTCACCAATTCCTTTGTCAGAACTAAACTGGAGCAGAGCTGGTTTTTTATTAGGCTCCTGGGGAACTCGGCTGCTCTGGAGGTTGAAAGCCATCAGAGCTGTTCTCCTGTGGCCAGGTGTGAAAATAGCTGCTGTATTCAGGTGGGCTGGCCTGATCCATCCCACCTAGCCTCCTGGGGTCCAGGCAACAGCTGGTATTTAAAAGAAAAATAATTTCCTTCGTGTTTGTCACTCATTCTCAGCCTAATAAGACATCAGGCTAAGTTATGAACAACTGTAATCCAAAGCAGAATTCTTGTAACTTTTCTGAGGAGACATGAGGTCTTGGGAGAGCAAGAGTGCCAGGCCATGTCTGGTTTTATATCCCAGCGGTCTTGTTTA
Source organism: Apaloderma vittatum (assembly GCF_000703405.1). Taxonomy (NCBI): domain Eukaryota; kingdom Metazoa; phylum Chordata; class Aves; order Trogoniformes; family Trogonidae; genus Apaloderma; species Apaloderma vittatum. The sequence goes on from NW_009721182.1 coordinate 258,538, forward strand.
GCCCACAGATTGTGATTAGAGTGTGTCCTCCTTGCATAATGCATGCCCAGCTTCATCTACATTTTCTCTGGGACTGCTATTGCCAGGATAAATCCTTCTTTTCTCCCCTACCATTGCTCACCATGCTCTGGGCTGACGGAGCATTTAGCATGCCTCTCCAATGCCAGTTCTCGTTACAAGGCTCTGCATATTTAAAATTGTTGTGTTGTAAAATCAGGAGAAGAAACAAGCCCCTGTGAATAATTCACGACCTCATCCAGGCAAAATTAAAAATATATTTTACCATCAAAAGTCTTCCTTATTTTGAATTTCCACAGATGTGAGTGGCAAGTAGTAAAAGGCACGTCGCTGGAAAGAAAAAAGAACACCTCTCGACACTTTACCAGATTCTTACTTGGCTGTCTTGGGATCTGTAAAATATGGTCCTGACAAGCAATTTCCTCAATAAAAAGGAGTTCATCCTTACACAGACTTTATTAAGGGTTGATGCAGTCACTTGTACTCTTCAATGCATGGAAACCTGTTTTCTCTCACAGTTCTTGCTAATGGAGGAGTCGGTTTGAGTGCCCAGACTGCAAGAGCAGCCCGAGGATCTTTCAAGGACATTTGCCACATGAGAGGCCATTTGACTTCAATGGAATCGAGCCAATTTACCTACCACCTAATTTGTACATGAATCATATGCACACATCTAATCTCATCTATGTCTCACCCCAGTGTCTGCAGGATGCTTTGGGAACAGACAGATGGCCAGAAATTCCTCAAAGTTCACTACAAACTTTGCAATGTGTCGAGGCTGGAGGTCACATACATTAGAAGAAGCAACAAAAAAACCTCCGTTTTAAAATTAAGACCCTTCACCACTGCAGAATCCTTCTTACAGATAGTGGTTCTCAAAAGAAAAGCATTTAAATGCACACTCCAAAGGGGTAAAGAATGGTAAAAGTAATACATGAGAGAAAACAAAAAATCAGCAGCAGATATCAAGAGGAGCTGCTGATTTTCACCCCTCCTGTTTTCAATAGTAGCCGAAATGTTTGTGCCCCACTACCAGCAGTGCATGCTCTGGGCTAATGGCCCCACAGTGCTCTTCTCTCATCACTGGCCTATTCTGCTTGCACACACAGGCTTCTCTGCAGTCCTTGCACATTCATTTTGAATTTTACTTAAATTATTGTTTTTTCCAGAGGTCTACTCCATCTTACTGCTCTCGCTTCTGCATTCAGCACAGACCTTTCTGGCCCTACCTTCCCCTGCTGCTCACCCTTCCCTGTCCAGCTCCTTGAACTCCCATCTCCTGGAGCTCTTTAAAAATTCCTCCAGTTCCAGCAGGAAAGGATGCTTCCCCTCCAGCATTTGGTTTCATTCTGAAAATAAGAGGGATCAACACCTTCTACCGTCAAATTAAGGACAGAGGCACAGGAGTGACAGACAGGCTGCCCGGCTGAGTGAAGCACGTTTATCTTGACACACACCAGCACTGTCAGAGGAGCACAAGAGCACACACAGCACAGATGCTGAACTCGCTCTGTGAATTCACTTGCAAAGGCGATCCATGCTCTGGGGATTTTTCACGGTGTCTGACGGTGATGAGACGTTGGAGGAGCTGCAGCCTGGCTCTCTGCTACCAGCACGGCCAAGGTCTGTAGGTGTTGCCCAGTACCTCACCACCCCCTCACCACCCACGTAAGAAAACAGCCCAGGTTGCCACCTACCTCCCAGGGTGGCAGAGATGAGGATGTGGGTGCCGTACTTTTTGATGATGGTATCGATGAATTGCTGCGTGGTGGGTCTCCTGCCCAGGAGGCGGATGCTCCTCTGAAACTCAGGCATCAGGGGCAGTGGATTGTGGAGCAGGTCCCTCCGCTCGATGGCTGTGTTTCTCACCTTCCAACGGGCAAACTCCCTATGCGACAGCACAGAAACACAACGGGGGTGAGGCTTTGAGTCTGGAGGGGCAGGGAGAGCCACCGGGGGCTGGAAAGGAGGATGGAGAGGGGGACAATCCTGTCAGACACCCCCACATCGATACACAAGGGCACAAGCCGAGACAGATGGGAAGGAAGAGGAGAAGAGGAAAAGCAAGACATTACAGCACAATAACACCACATCAAGGTCTGGGCTGATGAGAAGGTAGCGCCAGAGTCTCCAGAGATGTCTGGCAGAGGGCTGCACTTCCCTACAAAGAAAGCAGGCTGGTCCTTTCACCCTCACACATTCTGGAGTCTTACACCTCTCCATAAAGCAGCAAATACTGGTTTTGTTCAGCAAAGGAGCTGATCAGTTAAACTGTAGATCTAGACCTGTCTGACCCTGTGTCCACAAGTCTTCCTGGCATGTTTTTGCAAAGCAAGGCTGAAGAGAACACTTTCTCCAAACACCTTAATCTTTCAGCACTAGCAGTACAACAAAAGACCATTCTGAAAAACAATACATTTAATAAATCATCTGAAAGAATCTATTCAGATATAAGCAGAGGCCAGGATGAAAATGGAAGTTTCGTTTGTTTTTTGGGTTTTTTTGCTTGTTTGTTTTTAAGAACCTAGAAAAGGATTTTCAAATCCCCTTCTTTTAAAACTGGTAGCAACTAGGAAAAAATAATGGTTTCAAAAGCAGCTCTTTATTGCAGGTATCCATTTTGAAGCACCACCAATGGAAATGCCTAGAGAAAAACTAGCACAGCTGTGATCTAAAAATCAGGCCTTGGAAACACATCACCAGCTGAGCAGCTAAAAGATGAGAAACCTATTAACGTTCTTTGAAAAATATTGATCAAGGACTTCTTAAAAGGATATTATTTATAACTACTCTCCTACAACACACCTGCACTATCTTAAGCTATCTCCCAGATAATCAAGTCACAAGCTTCTCTGTCACTTTCCATTCACTTATTCCTGTAACTCGGGTTTAAAGACAAAAATTTCATTTTAAATAATAGGAATGACAATAGCTGGCACTGACACGGCAATTTCTATCAACGTGTGTCAACCAGCACTGGCAATCCCACTTTGCTGGCAGAAAAGCCGAAACGCACACGGATTTACGAGATGCTGTAAGTCAGTTGCAAAGCCAGGATCACAAAATAGATCTTTTTTCCCCTGGGTTGATTCCACCCCCAGTCCACTTAATGTGTGCTGGGTTATTTTACTTAATGCACTTATGCAGGTATTTATTTGGGGTGCACCCAATCACAACACACCAGGCTTCCTAACAGCAGTTGCAGTCATAAAAATAGCAAAGCGCCAGCTTTTTACTTCAAAATATCTCCTTACACCTGATCTAATGCCCCCTCTACAGCTCCTAGGCTTTCACAAGCCAAGTAAGAATCCCCAAACAAAACACCGCTGTGTAAAATGTCCGTGCTAAATATCTGTGGAAAGAATAATTCCTGTTTAGAGTTGCAAACCCAGATCTTGCTATACAAGGAAATGTCCTTTTGAGGAAGAAAGAACGGTCCTTTCAGCAGTCACACCACACGGGAAGATGCAGATCTAGATGCTAAACCACAGGCAAGGTGTTACGATAAATAGAGATACCCATGTTCTTACCATAAAGATCATAACTAGTGAGCACAGGGAAAATGCCATCTGTGCTTCCTCTGCAAAGAGACAATTCTTACTTCCTGTAAAACTCAAGTACACTTTTGCTCTCAGATTACTGCTTCCTGCAAGCATTTTCAGTAAAGTCAGGAGGGACTAGAGCCCTTCAGAGCCAGAATGTTTTCACAAAGGGCTGGGAGAATGCTTCATATTCCCCAACAAAATACAGAGAGTTTGGTTTAGTGGATAGCGAAGGAGACTTTTTCCACTCGGTTCTCATTCATTCCATCCTTCCTCAGGGCTTTCTACTCGTAGGGCATATCACTGAGGTGAAAATCCAGTTCTGTTATACTCTCCAAATGCTTGGGTATGTGGATTTCACAGCTGATGAGAAAAGCTGAGCAAATACGTTATGATGAATAATTTAGGCAACTAACTTAGATGTTTATCTTCTGCTCATAGAATATCCATGAGCCAGTTGCAATTCCCTCTAATTTATGCATTATTTGCACTTACTTAGTGACATATTTCCAGCTTTTTTTTTTCCTACCCAACATTTCACATAGTATTTGGCTATATTCTTTCTTTGTATGCTGTTGATTGGTTGGGATTAGTCAAGCAAATGATACCGTATGGTTACGTTTCCTGATTAATAATCACAAATACATTTTAAACTTGGCTTACCCAGTTCCAGAACATTTTACATTTGAAAGTAACCCTCTAAATACTAGCAATCTTCCATGCAACCTGTAGAACTCTGCTGTAAGATGTACCCAAGGCCCAGGTTATGGCACTATTTTGGAAAATAGACTTAACATTAATTAATATGGCTAGTCAAATCATTTAGAATTAGAGAGGTGTAAATACATACATAGTTGCAGGAAATAGTATAGCTCCAGCCTTAGGGAATGATCCAACCTGTAACTCCTGAAGTCTGTGAAGAAACTCCTCCAAAAACTTGATTGGATTTTCTGCAGAAGAAAACTGAATCTGTGGCACTGGGCTAGGTAAACCTGCTCTCATCTGTCACCTTTGAACCCTATGAATCTTTGGAGGGTCTACCAAGACCTTGGGTTCATGGATGATGTATGCAAAAGGGCACCAAAATCATTCCTCCCAGAAATCATTTTTGGATGGCATTTCACTGATCATTGTTTCTCAGAACGATCAGTAACACCGGTCTCGATGCCTCTGCCTGGAAAGCACAGGTGACATCTCAACAGGTCTCAGAGCACTTCATAAAAGAGAAGTATTGCACTGCTGCTTGCTCATTTCCAGGTGAAGAAGTTGCAAAGACTTGACCAGGATTATGATGGCACCCCACGATACCATCAGCACTAGTACAGAGTCTTCTGACCCTCATGGGAAATCCCAAGCAAAGACCTGAACTTCTGCCAGTGGGGAAGCTTTTAAGGGCTTCAGAAAGACGATAAACCTCTTAGCAAGAAGTAGGAAGAGCCTGTATCCCTGATGCAGAGACGGGATAAGGAGAAACTATGACCTAACGTCTGAGCAGTGGGGGGAGAGGCACTTGTTTATGTTCTAACGTCTCGCCAGTGTAGACAGCCTGTGCTAATGTGGAGCATACCCAGGAAAATGCCTGCCAGGTCAGCAGAGGGAAGTCTGCTCTCTAATGTCTGCTGAAAGCACTGAAGAGCCTTACTCTAATGGCTGGAAGGGGTAGAAAGTGCTAATGCCTATAGGGGAAAGAGAGGCGAGAGGAAATAGAAGGACGAAGCACTGCCTGGGGGAGGCAGATACACATATTTCAGGCCTTCCTCCCTGTCACAGCAAGGGGATACATTTTATTTGTACATGCCTGTATCTGAGAAAATACTTGCCCCTTCAGAGCTTGCGTTAATGAGCTCGCCATCAAGGCCATGCATGTCAGAGGGAGCCACTAGGGATGTCTCAGTCCTCATTAGCACGATGACCCCTCCAGGGAAACAGAAAAAAGCAAGGGCGGGGGAATACTGAAGAAAGAAGTCCAAAGCCTGGAATGGGTACATCACCCAGACCCCTCCCCTGCACCCCCTCAGAGAATCCAAGGGCATGAGCATCTCTACCCAGGGAGAGAAGTCTGAAGGAGAGAGACCGTCGGTGCAGATTAAATTCCCCATCTTCAAATGGCCAAGACAACCAAAGGACGTAAGTGAAGAAACAAGTTCAGTGCAGACCTCAGGGGCTGGCACTTGAAACTAAAAAAGAAATTAAATGCATTAAACAATGATCGAGACAAAGTCTGTCTGAAAAAAGAAAAAAAGCAGAGCAGGAAGACGCTGAACAAAGCCTGTAACTGTCATGTTAACTGGAACATCCCAACACCTCCTGCTGCTGCATATATTGCCTTCAGGGCAGTTAGTGCACCCCACTCACTGACCAGGTCCAGCCCCATAGCTCTCTGGGAGCTGGGCAAGGAGGAGGCACCAGCTCCCTCTGTTCAGTGGTTCTTCCTTTTTTTTTTTTTTAATAGATCGTAGCTCAAAAGCCATCAACTGCTCCCAAAGGTGATGAGCAGACAGAGCCTTTCCAAAGGCGACACTCTCTTCAGTAACAGCACCACACGCACATTGCTCAGCGTTCTCCACTTGGCATATTGCACACATTATTGACTGTGATGTCAGCAGGATCCCCAGACAGAGAACCCTTAGAGACTTCTTGCTCTCTTGGATTTTGGTATATAGACAATGGCATCTGCCTAGACATGTCTCTGCCTCTTGTTTTCATCCACGCACTTCACAATCATTAAGACAGACATTTTTGAACACCCCTATGTAAGTCACAGACAAGTGTTATTAGCTCTTAGAATGAGTGTGAACCAAAACAGACAGATTTCAGGTCTTGCCAGATTAAAAATCAAAAAAAAAGAAGTTTTGTGATAGCATCAGGAGCTTAGCCTGAAGTCCTCCAGAGTTCTCCAAGATGCTCTTAAGAGGGAGCTGTTGTTTTGGGGGGGTTGGTTTTGTTTTGTCTTCCCTTTTCTCAGCCTAATTGTGCCAGTCACCGGCTGCACAAAGAAACCGTTATCTTCAGTCCTCAGGGTGATAGCTCTTCCAGGTTAGTGTGAGCCCTTGACTCTGCAAACGATGCCACAGGGGCAGGACTCGAGCATGACAACAGCACTATAATGCTTATCTTTTGCTGCCAGATCTGGCTTAATATGAGTCTGTATGGGGTATCTGTGATTACGGTGGGGTCAGTGATGTTTTATTTCTGGTCTATGCCCTCAAAATGCCAGACAGCCCCAGGCTGAGCAGTGCAGTATTCCTTTTAGCAGCTTCCTCCGCAGCTTGGTCTCTTCTCTATCTAGGCCAGCATGAAGAAGTCAGTCTTCAAAGCTGAGCTTTTCAAAGGACCAACAAGAATTAGTTTCCTGTGAAGGTTTGGCACTCATCCCCCCTAATCTATTTAAGAAAACTCCAGTCTGTAGATTCAGACCAGTTCCAAATTAGGCAGAGGATAAATCTCTGCCATAAGAGAGGAAAAAGAAATACAAAAATCTAATTCCAGAGAGGTATGAAAAAGAAATCACTTAAGCTGAAAGTCTGACAGCATTTTGCATAACAACCAGGCAAGCAGACAGGCTCACATATGACAGCTGGCAGGTGAATAAGACAAATAAATTGACTATTGATCTATTGATAAATGCTGTGCTGTCTACAGTAGTTTTAAACGTAAGGACATTTACCTGAGTAGGACTGAATCCAAGGAGAAGACCATCAGTCTATGGATTGCCCAACGGAATCATATGGCAGAAATAAAACACTGTTGGACTACTTACTACTTATTTACACTTTCACCCATCTCCACAGAACAAAGGAAGTAGCTTGTATTGGTTTTTGGGTTTGTTTTTTTTTACTTGGCCTATACCATGGCCTTGGTGCTGGTTGCAGTGTCTGAAACTTCAACTTTTCTGGACAATCATTCAGTCTGTGGGATTGTACTGTTACAGAGTTTTGTGTTCACTGATACTTTTCATAAAAATATTAAATTGTTCCAGGGTTGAAAACTTTTGAGTTTTCTTCCTGCAGGAGAGGGAGGCAAATAGTAGGTCCAGAATGACACGAAGTTTGCAAGAGGCAAAAAGAAATAAAATTACTTCAAAGTTACATGGATTTCATGTGACCTTGAAAGCACCTTGGTAAACAAATTGTTCCAGCACTGAATTAAAAAACAATCATTCAGACATGACTGTGAGTCTGGTGCTCTCTCTTAGGATGAACTACACTTGGGTCTCTTAGGAGGCAACATGTAATTGTTGGGTGCTGAAAAGATTGATTTGTTTAGAAAGAGATGAAGCTGGAATAAATCTGTTACTACAGAGTGATTCAGCGTAGATAGGTACAGGTTAAACGACAGGTCATCAAATTTGATCATTACCAAGTTTGCTTATTATTAAATTTGATCGTGGCCAGGACGTGGCTGTGATTCCTAGCTCTGACTTCAAATCTAAACATAGCTACCATTGCAATTAGACAATCGCAAGCAAACGTGGCACAGCAGGTTACTTACTGCCTCCTCATCTGAATGGGGCTACCTCCAAGTTACATGTTTATGCATCCTCAGATAACACAGTGACTTATAAACTTCTTCAACGCAGAGTAAACTCCCCAGCTCCCTTCCTCTGTCAGCTATTGATCTATTCCCGTATTTCACCCGAGTCAGCTGCTACAATTCCCTTTCATCACATCCATCAGGTTACAGCGCAAACAGCTTGTAGGACTTTTATTCTACTGAACTGTCCCCATAATGTTCTTTGTGCAAACTTAATTGCAAAAATGCGCACACCGCGGGCACTAGAGATAGCCTTCCCAACACCAGCCTACTTAAGCCTTGTCCACCCTGGAGACTTGTTTGTAAGTAGTTCCCATTACTGTTAACACCATTTCAGCTGTTTTCAGCATTGGGCTGATGGCATTTCTTCTAAGCCACTACAATTTACATAGAGGTTGATACTAGCTGCGAGAAGTCAGAGTGACATCTCTACAAGAGCTCCCAGCACTGTTGGCACTGCTGCAGCCTAACAAACATTATCAGCAATAGGAAGTGTTCTGTTCTGTTGCTATTTTCCTCCTAAAAGCTTACCTAAACTAGACATGGTTTATTAAGCTACTAAGTTATTCTAATAGGCTGCAGGGTCTTGTGCTCCCAGCACTGAAATGGACAATACAGAGACACCCATTCCTTCACCGTGAATTATGATAAAAATCACAAGAGATGCAGCCAGAACAAATCTCCAATAAAATACCTGAGGTAGCCTAGAGAAACTCATCTGTGAGTCAGGCATTTTGAGTTCTACAGCTGTGATTACAACACCACTGGTATTTTTCATAGCATCGTCTCCTGGATTTATGTTTCTATGAATCTGACCCAAAATTCAGGATCACACAGATCCTGGGAAGTCAAGGAGCTGTCAAGAAGATGCTTTCAAAGAACTGCACTTACGAAGCAAAAGATGGAAACATCTGAGTCACTGAAGGAATTTAGATAGTCTTGAGGAAACCTGCTGTAAGCAGTGCAGATTTAGGTTCTCATCTCCTTGCTTCTCCCAGATCTCTTTTTATAAACTGCTTTGCTCAACACATCCTTGTCCAGAGAGCTGATGGTGCACATCATATGTAATTAGACTTAGTTAACAACAGGTTGGAAGGGAAGCCAAGACATAGGATGGTGAGACAACTAACTAAGGCTATATAAGAGCATGGGACATAGGCAAGAAAAAGCCCCAGTTGCTGTAGCAACTGGTATGGAAAAAAGAGTTTAAAAAAAAAGCAATCACAACAAAAAGAGACATTTTCACATTGAAGTGTTTGTTTGGAGTCTAGCATGTCAGAGGATTAAGCTCTTGAGGAAGTCCCTCCTATGACTAAGTAGTACATGAAAGTATTTAAATCTGTTGTTTCTGAAAGTAAGCTTGAAACAGAAGACAGGCAGACATTTTAATTTATAGAGCAGATAAACACCCAGGGGAGGACTGGCCCACACTAAGCCATGGCAAGCACTCTTCACCCCAAGGAGCCCCTTGGCAAGCTACACCCACCCTGCCCCAAAATCGACCATCTGATTCACTGCCTACCAGTGTTCATATGAGAACAACAGCATGAATCAAAGGCTGTAACAAGAACAGAGTTGGGAACAAGACATTTCATTAAATTGCACTTGCTTCATTTCCTGAAGATATAGGTGTGTGGACTAGAGGGGTTTGTTTTTTTCCTAATTTCAGCTGTAGCAAGCTGATAACCTCAGCCTGTGACACCACAGCCCTAAGCTTTGCTCTTTACTTATTGTGATTCACAGTTAACTCAGATGAAAAAAGTGTGAGAAATATGGACTTGAACTTTAAATTCTCATGTTACAGCCTAGAGTACCTGGCTACTACACAAGTGGCCACTTAAGCACAGTATTTGTCAATACTGGGAAAGTAAGTATCAGAAATTTAGCCTTGATTGCTCTTTTTCTCAAAAAGCACAAAATTTTCTCCAACACAGCATGCAAACATGTTTCAAAACTTGAACTGCTGTTAGAAAATGGAGCCATCACCCCCCTCTGGTCAGCTGTGCTACTCACTTGGCAAAATCTCAAATTCACTACAGCTAGATGAGGTGGGAAAAAAAAAAGAAAAAAAAAGAAAGTGATGTTGAAGCCAAAGCCCCTCCTGCCTCCCACATCCAGCTGTGGGCTCAAGGCACTCGTGGCAGAGCCACCTGGGCAGAGCAACCACACTGGTGGGCTCAGCAAGAGCAGACAGTGATGGGAAAGCTGTCCCCTTCTGCCCACTCCCTCGGCCCTGAGTCATTCTCAGCTGATGGAGACACTAAGAATCGTGTAAGGCAGGAGCTGGTGGGCAGCTCGGATGCCTAAAGACACCCACTTGGCAAAGCCCTCTTTTCATCAGGGATCTTTTGCTGCAGGTCAACTGAGGGGCTTTTATCCTGGTTAAGCAAAGTGAAGGGGGTCCATACCCTTCAGGTGGAAGGACGTGCTCCAGGCTGCTTGTAAAGGATAGGTGAGGAAATCATGACTTTCAGAGATGCCACAGGACAGACAGTCCAGTCACTGCCTGCTCCTAAAGGCATAGCTACATCCAACACGTGGTCACCAGCCTCAGGATAACTCAGGAGACATGATGAAGACCAGCATCCTTCACCACCCATGCCATTGCACGGGATTCTGCAGAAGTATCTGTGAGTACATGGCAGGAAGATGAGTGGAAGCAAACAAAAAGTTGTTCTGACATCAGAAAATAAAACCACGCTCCCTTCCCACACTGATCCCTGCTACTTTTATTTCTATGGCTTTGTGACATTACTTCCTTCAAGTTTAGAATAAAACAGTGGCTCCTCCTGTCACAGGTGTCACAGGCTGAGGTTATCAGCTTGCTACAGCTAAAATTAGGAAAAAAACACTCTCTAGTCCACACACCTATATCTTCAGGAAATGAAGCAAGTGCAATTTAAGGAAATGTCTTGTTCCCAACTCTGTTCTTGTTACAGCCTTTGATTCATGCTGTTGTTTTCATATGAACACTGGTAGGCAGTTCCTCAGGACACCCATTTCTGTGCCTGTGCTCTAAGAGCTGCGGCCCAACATCCCTTTGGTTCCAAGCTGTGCCAACACACTCCAGCCACTCGCTAAGGGTGGCTGTTTTAACAGACACATCCAGCAGGCAGGGATGTACACAGTGGCCACGTGCAGAGACCGCCCCTCTCAGTATAGGGCTCAGATGTTGACTGGGTCTGAAATTACTAACCTTGGGAATAAAGTAAGAGGTGAAGGGCTAAAAACAAACCAACCCCAAAACAAGCTGCAGAGCATAGCGACAGCAAAATTCAAGCCATCCATAATCAGAGACATTTGTGCTTTGCTCAAGATTAAAAATAAACAAAACCTGTCCCAAAAAGCCCATGACATTTCAGAATTACAGTAAAATTGAAGAAATTTTCTCAAGGAAAAAGGTGACCCATTTCCTCAGACTGCGTCCCTCTTTAGCAAAAAATCTGAACGCAAGCTGTGAGAAAGCCTTGAACACTCCCTGGTTGCTCCAAAATCTCATTTCAACAAAAATCAGTTTTGATGTATTTAATTTTCATTCCTAGTCATGCCATTTCAAACTCAGACATGTTTTGATGGAGGAAATAAAGAGACTACAATAAAATAAAAATTCACAAACTCCCGAAGAAAGGCAGTCTTTTTGTATGCTGCAAAGTGGCCCGCAATAAAGAGACAACCGTGCTTTTCGTGCAACGTTTCATTAAAGAAAAGCTTTATTTTTGTCCTGTCCTATCCTGGGAACAGGGCCTAGTGAATGCAAATGCTTTTGTTTTCTGGGATCTTTGGGAAGCTTTGAAACACTTGGTTATTCAGGCACGTGCTTCGCAATTTCCCAATTGCGAGTCATGTTTCGTTTAGCTGCGATTTGTGACTTTGATACATGGATCTCAAAGCACTTTTAAATAAATGTGTCGCTGAAGACAAAGAATTTAAAGCAGTGGGAGATCAACAACTTCTCCAGGGAAGAGATCCAGCATGCAGCACACCCACAAACAAAACTCACCCGAGATCTAGAGGCGGGCCAAAGGATTTCACCAGCAAGGACTAAATGGTGGGGTCACGGCCAAACTTGCTGCTCAGGCAGCTGCCCGTTTTGCCCCTGCCAAGAAACATTCCCACCCCAAGGTCTTTGCTCAGGGCTCAGCTTGGCAGGGTGCATTGCTTCCCACATCACACTTAGTAAGGCGCAGGGTGGTGGCAGCAACCTGCAAGCACAACCCCTCAGCAGCCACAGAGAACAGAAGCTGGGGCAGATTTGTCTAAAAAAAAAAAAAACAACAACAAAACAACCAACACACTGTTGTGTGTAGGTTCACAAATCCCAGCCCTTTAGGGAGGACACAAGAGCCACGTGCCAGCTGTGGAAACAACGTGAAGTGGGGTGAGCGAGAGTCGCGCCACAGGGAGGGTTGTTAGACCTGATCTACAGTGAAAGTGAGAGGGATCAAATGCACACCCCTGGCATTTATTTTCTAGAAGGTAATAGGACCCCAAAGGCTGTGAAATCAATCTAATGAAATGCAAACCACTTCCTTCCGAAAGGTTACGTTGATCACTCACTCTGGTGTGTTCAAATCAGCAATGAAGAACATGCTGGATGGTCTGGGAGAGAAGGTTGAAGACTTCTAAGGCCTCCAGTGATACTAGCCTGTAGTACTTCAGGTTGTCCACCTGAATTCCTGCACTTTTCTGAATATACCATAGCCAGCTTTAGCATGAAAAGGACCGCCAGAGCACTTCCTTAGCTGACTGAGCATTAAGCACACTCAAAACAGATGAGAGGGGTTGTTATACCCCTGCTGCAGACATAAAATCTGCAACATGGTAGAGAGAGTTCACCAAAAGAGCAATACGCACAAACCACCCTGCAACACACAGAGCCACGAAAAACACCCTCTGCAAGAGCTGCTTAATTCAGCTACAAAGAAAAATCCACTCACATGCTAAGGTCCAGATGTGAAATCCATCTCTTGGAGAAACAAAGAGGAAAATCTCCTCGACTTCAGCAAGGGAAGCATCCAGCCCCACTGCAAAAGCAGTCTCAAAGCCCAGCAGGTCTCTAGGCTGCAAGCAGAACCATGCTCCTGCATCAAAATTTTGGGCTTAGAGGAGAAAACTGGAGCTAAGTCCTGCTGCCAAAAGCACAATCCCCCTCCCTGCCCCAGAGGGGTGGGTAAGGCCAGCTGCAGAGGTTTATAGCCTCCCCATTCAAGGTCTATTTAGGTGAAAGTGAGGTCAGCTGTGTGGGGAGGGCTGGGGTTTTTTTTATTTTTTTTCTTTATTTTTAGAGGAGAAGACCACCCCTCATGACTCTCAGAAACTGAGGACTAAGCAAAGTAATAGCACCAGCTCCTACAGTAACTAAAGCCATACATATGGCTGAGCAAGGCTTTATGTGCTATTGCACATCTGAGCCTCTGCTCAGAAATAACAAACTGAACCCCAGAATTCTGAAGCACATGCATATGTATATATTTACCTACTGAACAAAACAACAATATCTGCAATGCTTTTTATTTGCCTTCTGGGTGTTGCAATTTAAAGACTCATATTTTCTGGCTTTTCTTTGCAATCCTAAAAGACAGCCTATTCTTATTTTTTTAAATGGAAGTTGTGAGTTACACAATTACATGACTCAAGCCTGGAGTACTTAAAGAAGACAGGAAAAAAGCTAGTATGAATCCCCCAATTCTTACAAATATGGGAGAAAAATAAAATGTATTAGTGCCATCTGGCAGAGAGCTGATCCCAATGTTTCCTGCTGCTGACTAGAAACCCCACAACCCCCAGTGCCCCGGCAAGCACCAGCGGGAAGGGGGACAGGTGAAATTCTGCCTCCTTGCCATAGGTTTGGTAGTTATCCCCTGGAGTACAGCCCTACCCTCTCCAGAAGTAGGGTGAGGATGCTTTTTTAGCACTGCCCTCCACGCCAAGACACTCATTTTTCTTCTTTGTCCCACTCTTCGGCGGAGTTGCTTCCCTTCTTCATGCTTCCCAGCCTTCCTTCTTTTTTTTTTTTTTTTTTTTTTTCATTTCTTTCTCTCCCCCAGCTGTTGCCGTGCGCTGAGCAGCACTGAGAGTCCTCCAGAGCCCTTTCTTGGGGCAAGATGTAGAACCCGGCGTAAACTTCTGCTTGTTCGGGGCAGGGGCTGTTGCAAGCCTGGCTGGGCATCCTAAAAATGCCTCCAGTGGAGGAATCAGTTCTAGGGCCCTGTGCAAGAGCATCACCCAGAGGCCTCCGCAATAAGTGCATCTTTCTCCCGGTGTCTGCACGGACCTGGGTGGCCCCGGCCATGGGAAGCTGCGAGCCCGTACTTTCTGCAGCTCTGCTCCTCTTTTAACCTGCTCGGAACCGGAGATGTAGTGGGTGTTCCACTCACCTGCCCGCCCCTCCTTGCCCCACTTCTCCTCGCGTTTGGAAGGGCAGGTGGGGGCTGCATTTAAAGCCTCAATCTTCCCAGGCACTGAACCATTGCAACCAGCGCACTCATCAGCAGCACCGAGTTTCGCTGACTGATTGTTTTCTGATTCTCTTTGGCATTTTATCCTGGCTGCATAGAAAACTTATTATAAAATCATGTTTGTGTTCCACAGATGATATCTGCAGCTCGCTGGGGCAGGAGCGCGAAGCATGACAGCGTCGGAGGGGTACGGCTGATGAAAGCCCCTGCCAAGGTGACAGGGACAAACACTGCAGTGCAGTCACAGTGTTTGCAGAGATGAAAATAAGAGCTCCTTGATCAGCCACGGGTTATCCTGCGGGTAGTTTAGCTGTTGCAATTCTCCTGACCAGATCCATGCCGCATGCTACAAATAAATGTTCTCAACACAGATTAGTTTTCTATTAGACGGCTGCAGTAGTCCCTGCTGCTATTAAAAATCTGTTAGTCTTTCCCCTAGATAGCCCCAGGCTAGCGCCTGCCATCCAGTCACACCTGTATCAAGTCCAACAGCCTGTGGGAGAACTGCAGAGAATTATTATTTAGGTTTTCATTTATCACTTGGCTTCTGGGAGAAGCCAAGGCCTCAGAGATGCAGCCTGCAAAGACAGCACCCGTACTGTCTCAGAGGTTTAGGGCTTCAAACATCAAAATGTTGTGCCTGACAGAGAGGGCGATGGAAAGCTGTGACCCTGGAGGGTCTTTTTAATCCTGTGTTCCTTGGGTTGTGATACCAGATGCTAAAAATGCCTCTCTGTCCTTCCACCATCTTCCATGTGAGCCAAAAAAAAATAGTCCTGTGGGATCAGGTAGGCACAGCAGCCAAAGAGACACTCTAAGGAGTTGCACATACCACAGAAATAAAGGCAACCATCCTTTTCTAACCACACTTTTCTCTCTTCCTTGTAGCTACATTTCTTGAATGCCTTCCAGCAATGTGCAGAACAGCATGACTGGGATCTGGCTGGTGGTTCAACCTTCCTTCCCTCAGCCTCTCTCCTGGGAAGAGCCGAACATGTGGATCAGCATTCTGCTGATTGCTTGACAGCAAACATTCGCAAAGCAGGGAAGATGTCCACAGGATAAGGTCAGGTAGAAAAAGAAAGTATCCCTTCTTGAGAAACAACTGGACATGGCTTGTTGGAGAGGTGGACAAATGTTAGAGCCTCCCTCTCTCTTGAATTGTTTCTAGCCTCTAAAACACACGTTTCAGGAGGGGCTCATCTCTTCTCCCATCCCTTAGCACAGAGAGATCTGCCAGATTCTCCTGCCCACTGCCACTGCTTGTCTAAGAGCAAGCGGTCCCCGCTCCTTCACAAGATGCTCACAAGATGCTGGTGGTGCAAGAGGCTTCACATTAGCGGGGCCAGCCAGCTGGAACAACCTTCATGTATCTCTCCATCTCATTGACTCGTTGTTCCACTTCAGTCTCAGCTGAAATCGTGTCTTTTCTCGCTCATCTCTTGTCTGTGACTGCCTTATTTTCTCCCTTATACTGTCTTTGCTGCCATTTATGATTTATATCTTCTATAACTGTCCTATTTAATGCTGCAAAGTGTTTGGGATGATGGTTTCGGGGGGTGTTGTGGGGAAGCAAAGGGGTCCTGGAATTTACAATGGAGCTGGCTGAACACGTCCCAGCATCGTGGGGAGATGGAAATCTCACACCAGCACCATGGATTCTTTGCTGCCCAAGAGTCAGGGGCACCATGCCTTGAAGGAAGTGTCAGGGAGATGCTTATGGGGACTTCTGGCTAGAACAAGCAGCCTTCAGGATCAGACTGGGGGCTCCTCTCCTCACAGTGAGCTTGGGGCATCACCTTACTCCAAAAGGACTGAATGTCCTTTCCTGGAGGAGCAGCTGAGGATGTCACACATGCCACCGGACAGCCTTCGTCCAGGGTGGAGCACGCTTTGGAGAGCCCAGAGGTCCTACGGTCTCATCATTTCTGGAAACCCTGGGATCTGCAGGAGTCAGATCAGCAAAACATGATGAGTCTGTGAGGCTTCTTCCTACACTGGGATTTTTTATCACGCGAACGCCACGCTGCAGCTGGTTCTGGGAAGGCCTCTGCCCACACACTAAATAAATTCTGGTGCGGTGTGCCGCTTCTCTATGGAAACCGTACCCTGCATTTCTCTCTATAGGATTTTTCTCATTTCAGGCTCCATAATAAATTAACGAGAAGATGTTTTCTTTACACCAACCATAGGAGAGACTCTTTTCTGTACTCGATTAATCTTTAGTGATCTATATTAAATATTTATCTGAAGAAACGAGGCCTGTATTGCAGCAACATTTTCTATTATGAGACTTTATCATATCAAAAGATATTTTCCCAGTGCTGACTCCTTCATCTACACCCAGCCAGAAGTTCCAATGGAAGGGTATCCTTTTTCCTTTTTTCCCTTCTCTCCCAGTGACCTTTTCCCTCCATAACAAGCTGCTGATATGTTAGAATTTACTGGGTTATAAACATTTTTTATCGAGTAGGAGGAAGCTGGGTGATTTGGCATCGGCTTCCCTCATAAAACCCAGGGGAGAGGCTGTGATGTTTGACACCAATAAAGGCATGGAAGAAGCTGCAGCCTTCTGGGATGCTGGTCACGAATGACAAGGGGAGTTAGTGAGTGTCAGTCACGTCGCTTCGCTCTGCGGAGGCACTTTTGGAAGGAGGCCAGCTTGCTGGCACGGGAGAGGGAGCTGGGAGGGACCTGGTAAAGGGCTCCTCTGTTCTTTCCCAGCGTTAATGAAATTGTGTGGTCTATCACATGGAGCAGTGAACTGGGATCCTCAAGCCCTCTTTTCTTGCAATTGGGAGGTGGAGAGACGCTAAGCAGTCGCGGTATCTAAGAAGGGATGAGGACCCTGGTGTGGGTCCTACAGGAGTGAGGAGAACTCAGACCACAGTTTGGTCTTAAGCAAGTAGTTGAATTTTCCTACCAGAGATAGACCTGGCATTGGCTATAGATTAACAGAATTATAACTACTTTTACAGAGTGTCAGAAGGAAAGCCAGACACAGGACTCTGCTTGTGGTGTCAGGTGCTGAACAGCAACACAGCAAAAAAGATGGTCCAAGTTCACCAAGAGGTCACAACCCAGTCCATCTCTGCCTCACAAGGGAGCGGTGATTTAAACTGGTCAATAACTAACTCTGAATAAATCATCCGATGACTAGATATACACACATCATAAATGTTTCATTCTGATAATATATGACTGAGCTGTTATTTTGACAAACAGCTAGTGAATAATATATTTGATGAACTGCATAATATTTTACTAATGATTAATTTATTCAGTCAAAACAAACAAACAAAACCCAGCCTTTTTCTCAGTGATTGTAAGGAACTATAAGTAAGGGCTGCAAAAGAGCTTTGAGATCCCTGGACGAGCTGTGCCTGTTATTCCTTCTTTTATCATTGTGTATTTCTAGTGATTTATTACCAGGGATAATAAATTCATAGCTTATGTTACGGACAGCCTCATTTAAGGTTGTCACAGATCCTGGTCAAAAGCTCCTGATTTTGTAATGCCCACTGAAACCTACAGGAATTCGGTGCTTGGGCAGTTGAGTACCCACACAAAGTGCTTAAATACCTTTTATAAGTCTGGGCCAAGCTTATTTGAAACATCAACTGTTTCTTCTGACTGGAGACAGAAGTGTTGTGGTTGGGGATGATTTTGATAGTGCTAGTTACTACAGGACCAGCAGTCAGTAAAATTTAGTTGAGGATTGCCCTGGCTGTAGTTCTCCCTCTCTCTCACTCCTAATCCCATTCAGAAATATAATTTCTGTGAGTTCAGAGAGAAGATAAAGGACCAAAGAGCAAGAGCGCTTCCTCAGAGCTTTTCTGCAAAGGCAGGCTGATTGATTACAGATTGGACGCTGCTCCAACTTCCTTGCCTAAATGAAAAATTGAGAGCTCTTAAAAACTGAATAAAATATGCCATTCTAAGAAGGATTTCCACCGGCACAAGCACAATAGGAAGTAGTAGTGAGTTTTTCAATATTTCTGTGTACACTGGCTAATCCTTTACTACTTGGTCCCTTTGCACTGTCCCTGTGGCACCCGATGATAACTCATCTGTAATTGGTAAGGGCTTCAGTTTTGTGTCTCCAGACAAAGCTTAAATCGCTCACGTTTTGGGAGAGCTCCGACATCAGTTGTGGCTGGAATTGTCCAGGAGATTATTCCACTTTGTAGCTACTTTCAGGGCTGCAGAATCTGGCTTTGTTCCATGCTGGAAGAATCTGGAACAGTTTGTAATGTTTTCACTAGACAACGTTCTGTCAAAATAGCTCATTTTTTAGATCTCTGTCTTTTGCCATAGTCTCTAATGACCAGAGAAGCTGGGACTTAAAAAATATGTTGAATCCAATTCATCAGCCTGAAACACTATGCTACCAACAAAGTAAAGCATTTGGACAAAACTTTACATTAAGAAAATATTTTTCTACCTCAGCAAGACAATCGTATTGCACCTAAAATATAAAAACTCTGCCATCTTGTAATTTGCCTTCCTCCAACCTTATAGAACCTCATCAGATCTGCTCTCTGTTCAGTGTGCAATCCCCACCACTATAGCTTTCTTTGGAAAGGTATTTCCATAAATCATTATAAAGTAATTGCTCTAAAGATTAGAAAACCTTAGTCAGAATTTTGTAATATCAATGGTAGGGACAAGCAGCAGTTGTTCTGGTTTTGAAAGAACAGCAACATTCACTACAGCTGGGAGAGTGTCCACGAAGGAAGTTTGCAGTTCTTCCAAGGAACCTCACAAAAAAAAGATTCAACAGCTTTATGGAAGCTTTACCTTCTGATGCTCGACCATCATCGTACAGGAGACAGTCACCAGTGGAGCTGGTATGTTCAAGTGAGGAGAAAAAGCACTGCCTTTTTTTTCAAAAGACATGATGCAAATATCTCAGTCCCCAGGACTAAAACCAATAAACTTATTTTTTATGACTGTTCTGCAGAAGAAAATTAAGTCCAAATATGGTTGGAATTACCCTGTAAGCTTATGATATAGCAGCATTCAGCCTCTTCCACACTTTTGCTTCCTCTTTTGTTATATGCTAGAAGAGCTGGACTTCTTCTGTCCCCTATTACAGAGCCATTTCACAGAAGATGTTCTCAGATTTCCTTTAATCCACCACAGGCAATGCAAGACAGTTCACCTACCCCGATATCTGCACGCACCTCAAACATCAATGCTCTTGCGTGCACAGAGGCTTGCGAACAACTACAGGCATGGTATGCTCTGCTACCCCCCTACTTGTTCAGTATGCGTGACTCTCAAACTGACTGTGGACAGCCTGAGTAAACATGTATGGGGAAGGCAAGCCCACGACTTTACAGTAATGGTGGCAATCTCCCTTCACTAGCATGGCCATCTTCGTGCTTTTGTAAATATTCTGGGAATTAAGTGCCCCCTGGGTGGTGTACATACCTTACAGAAACATTGGAACAAGCTGTTGCAACATCTGAGGACTTTTTCTCCCCTTTCAGATCAATTAAGTTCACCTGAGAGTATCAGGTGATTAACAGATCTTCAGTTCTGGCATTGCTAAGTTACTCACATATGTCTGTTTGGTGTGCAGTCTTGTGGCAGGATGGAAGACTCTCGAATATATGTCTCTCTGGGTTTGCAGTGCTATTGCTCTGTGGCTTGCTTTCCCTGCTTATGCATGCTGATGAGATTTACTATTACGCATTGCCCCACAAAACTACCTTCAAACTCAAATTTAATAACCTAAGTATTATGAAGATCAATATTATGGCTATTCTCATTCATATGATTAACACTAATATAATTTTGGGAAATGTTTATGCTGCAGTAGTGACTAGAGACCTGGATTAAGAGGAGATCCTCAGCATGGATACAGAAGAAAAGCTGCTGTTCTTTCCAGCTGTGTACTGAAGTGCAATACTCAATCACTGAGTCTCCACGGGTTTGGATATTTTATGTAAGTTATCTAATAAGATAACAAACCAGCCTTACAATCCCTACAGCCATATTGCTAACTGTTTGAAAATCATGAGTCAGGCTCCAAAAAAGAATTAAGAGATTGGTTTTAAAATTCATGAGACTTTTTAAATCTGATAAACTTCAGGGTTGGGGTTTTTTCCTTCTTTTTTGCCTTCTGCTTTCTGACTATGTAGGAGTCGTATTATCAAGTTTTCCTCTGCAATTATGAGGCCGTAAACTTACTTTAAAAATTGAGTTGAGACTCTTACATAATCACAGGACTCTAAAAGTGTGGGCTTTGAAGAGACATTAAACAGTCTTGAGATACAGTTCATCATGTGACTCGGCAACACTCGCCTGCTGAATCAGTACAGCACAGATTTCAAATATCAAATACTCCCAAGAAACAGTCGGGAGCCTTTTACGTGTAGGAGAGGAGAATGTGAAACTCTCACAGTCTTTGCATGAATGGGGGGCAAGGGGAGAAAAACAGGGGGAAGGACGATGAAATGCAAGGAGAACATATTAGTCTGATGGAGACTATTCATTTAGCTTTAACCAGACATGAAGCTAACAACCTTCCTTTCTTATTCTTATCTCTCCCGCCTGCTCTTAACCATGCAACATGCAGTTCTCCCTGTGTACCAAGCTCTCTCAGCCTTGCCCAGGCTGTGTGTCTGCGCTCCCCACAGAGAGCCCCAGACATTTGGAGGGGAGTAAAAAGTAATGTTCTTTCAGGGTTTTTGCTCAAGAGCTGGAAGCTAACACTGAAATATTTAATGCTGAATACTCAATAGGCAGGTTTTCCTTTGCTGAGAGGAAAAGAATACTATAAAAGAAAGGGGAGGAAAAGCAAAATGAGGTTGGGCAGAGATGCACGGACAATAAAAAACCCTTTGCCCTCCCAACTTAATGCTGGTCCTTCCCCCTTGAGGTGGTGCGGGGAGGCAACATCTCTCACGGGTCAGGGTTTGCATCTTCATCCAGGCTGAATCCTCTGTATGCCCTGTGACAGTCAGCTACTGAAATCAGCGCTTATCCCCAGTCCGTGCTCCAGCAGACTTACCAGTTTCCACCAGTCCATGAATCCTTTGTTTCCATATTGCAAAGAGGCACTTTTATTGCAGAAATGACACAACCTCTAGCCACAACAGCAGAGGGGTCAGTGTAGGATGCTTGGCAAGAGCTATCACTAAAGCAGTCAGAGTCCAGAGACAGGTCCCAGCTACAAGTTATATAAGAGAACAGCTCTTCCTCTGGCTTTTCATGATACTCATTCATGAGAATGAGAGGTTGTTGCAATATCAGGTGTATCTGAGCCTCCAGATCCTGGAGTGCTAGCTGAGAGCATAACCATCAAATAGGGTTCTTCATAAATGAACGTTGCCAACGGTCCATCCCTGGGAGATGGAGAGCATCCAGAGGCTGCACCTTCACTGGTCTCTAAAGCATCTAGTTGCTGCCTGCTCTTGCTGAAACCGATGGCCAGAGAAGGCACAGCATGAGGTTTGGGGTCAGCAACCGTGGCAAAAGCAGGAAAAAAAAACCCCGTCCTGCCATAATCCTAGAGGAGAGAATTTTCAGGTCACTGCTGCAAAAGCTCCGTGCACCATTGGCACAATTCGGCTTGTAGGAACACAGGGGCAGTCAGCTGGCTCTTGCCACCTCCGGATGATGAGCAGAGGCTGCACTAGTGTAAAATTTGGCTTTGCAAGCCTGCCTGAAAGCCACGTGCAGCAAGAGAGGGCATGATAGTGTAATTCAGCCATAGCACAGCTTTCATGGAAACTCTTCTTTCTCCAAGTAAGCTCTTTCATTGCAAGCAGAAGCTCAAGTAGGCCTGACCTGATTGGGATTTGCTGTGATGGCTTCTTCTCCCGGCTGCTTACCCCACTGCTGGGAGCTGTCTGCACATTAAAGCAGATGTTGGTAGCACTCAGGTCATGTTTCCAAGCTTTCTTTTATAGTCATAAGGGCTGGAGACTCTTCCCTCCCTCCCTCCCTGCGCTCGTTTCTTAATTAAAGCTTAAATTCTGATGTCGTCACATGATTGTAGGAGCAGAGCCCCAGGCAGGCATTTAGTGCTCCGTGTTGTCAGCGGGACTTTGATTTAGAAGCATAGCAGACACTTTAGAGAAGCCTGGCCCTGCTCGCAGCTGCCGGTGTCAGACCTCAAGGCTTTGCCTCCCAGGGCAGGCGCTGGAGTAGGTCAGAGGCTTTCCCATACCACAGAGTACAAGGACGATGGGGAGGATCTCTGTCCTCTTGTAACAGAGTGGTTGGAGTCAGGGCAGCTGCGAGGAGTCTGTCAAGGAGAGAGGAAGAGGAGGAGGAAGCTCCTGCCTGCAGCCCACGCGCGGCTGGATTGCCTCCAGTCCAGCCAGCTTGGTGGATGCAAAGAGCAACGCGAACTGTAGCTCCCTTATGCCCTTCCTCCTCTCCCTCTCAGTATTTTTCACCTGCTGGCATGTATTTAACCAGAAAAAATGACTCACTGGTGAAAGACACCTCATTGCAGCTTCCCGTAAATCCTCGGTGGTCGCTGTGTCAGCGGTGGAAGGCTGCGAAGTGCTGCAGATGCGGAATCGGGTCTGATCGCCTGAGACACAAAGATTCCAGGCTTGGTCACCAGCAAACAGCATCCCTGGTGCACAGACCTGGAATCCTAAGTCTTGCCTCCACCCTTCTGCCCTGCAGCAGAGCAGGTACCACCTGCCCAGGGCTCTCCGTAGGGGAAACTGAGGCTGCAGCAAGCCACCTCTGCCAGGCACATGTGTGCTGGGGCAAGCGGAGGAGCCACTGGCTCTGCACAGGCATATTTGATTTCACACTGTCTGGAGAGGAGATCCTGGCACAAAGGGCTGACCCAAACCCTTCTACCTCCCTGCTGCAGGCAAAGCTGATTCCTGGGTTTCCTTTCAGATGTGTCTTTGGGTTCTGTACCTGCACTTAGTAGCTTAACACTGGAAACCAGCCTGGACGGCTCCGACTGCCCTGGTGGGACGCATCTTGTTCCATTTACAGAGGCTGGTGGGTGGCACTCAGCAAAAAAGAAAGGAAAAAAACCCCACACTTTTTGGAACCCAAGGGAAACATTATAGGGATCCAGAAATAGAAAAACCCCTATAATAGGTACAGTCATGCTATCTCCCAGTGCTGCTGGTGCCAGAACAAAATTATGCCATGCATCTAACAAGATGACTTTTTTTTTTTAAATGTAACAGCTTCTCTGCTGAAATAAGCATCTGCCTGATTTAAAAGCAGAATTAATAATCTGCTCACCAAAAAAAAAAAAAAATAGTGAACACTTCTCCTTAGCTTGTTAGTCTTTAAAATATGTTCCCAAGCCACTGGACCATAGTTTGCTGGGCTGAAGAAATCTTGAGATGCAGAGTCATTGCTGTCACAGCATGCTGGGGAGCAGCCTTGGGAGGCCTGCTCAGCAAAACCCTCCACTTTTCATGCAGGGATGTAAAGATCTTCCCACCAAGCAAGGTTTCTCAGAGGGGACTGTATGGAAAGCTCCCTCCTAGCCCAGCAGGGTGCAGCTCTCTTTGGAAAGGTTCGATGACTAAAATAATTTGTTTGCGCTGCTCCTGGGATTCATCGGTTAAAATATTTCATTGTGGGTGCAGAAAGGGATTTTTTTGTGCTCTTGGATGCAACTCTGCAGAACTCTGCTAACGCTCAGCCGATCCAGCTAAGAGCTTACCCGGGTCAGCAGGCAGGGCGACCCGTTAGTGATACGCTCTCCTGGGCACACAGCTCACGTGCGTGCTTTTCCCCCGAGGAACTGGCGGGTCCTGAGCACAAGCACCCTCTCAGACTATGAACTTATCAATGGCATCGCTTCCACGCCATTCCCTACAGCCTGGGCGAGTGCTGCCATGTTGACGTGAGGGTCCCCAAAGCTTGGCCAGATGTTCTGTTCCCCTGTCTTCGCAGCTCTGAGCATATCAAAGGCTGGTGCCATCTATCTTGCCGTTCGCCCTCTGTTCTCAAGAATATCAAAGAGAAGGAGAGGTTTGTCCTTCCGTCAAAAGTCCTGCAGCTGCCGGTGATGTTTGCAAGCCCTCACCATCTGAATTCAAACGCAGCCAGAGCAGCTCCTCCTCCAGCCCTGACGAGGGCCAAGCTCCTTTCTGCTCAGCCCAGCACCCCCAGGACCAAGCACTGCACAGCTCAGCTCGAGCCATTCTCCGCCAGCCCCCATGCCTGCCTTTATTCCGCTTATGCAAATACATTAAAAGCTTCCCATACACAGGGAGACGCATTATGCAGGGAATGTAACAACACTGGTCCCTGAACTGCATGAAGAATGAAGGTTGTGGCTGAAGGAGAGGCTACGTGATGGAATTGTCTGGTTTACGCCCATCACTGAATGGCTGGTGTTTGCCAAGTTGCTGTGTTAGAGCTGGTGAGACAGGAATGTAAATTGTGGCTCTCTTGTAAAGTTGCATAAACTTGTAGTAATGTCGCCTTTAGATTAACATTGAAGAGAACACTAGAAGCCTTCATTGTTTACATGCGCTATGGAAATAGATTTAAATTTTTGGTTTACACACATCTATTTACGAGGCATTTACTGATTACAAACCAATGTACATCACTCGTTTACATGCATAATGTAAACTACGGAGATTTCATTTTTTTTTTGCCACGCAATGCTGTACGGATTTCCATTCCTCATTCCACACAGAGGCAAGAGCCTCCTTTCATCTCAGCTCCCTCTGTCCTTCAATTGCTGCGTTGCCTCTCCTAAAGAAAGCCTTGCCTCTGACTGGAAAACATAAAAGTTGATGTCCCCTTTAAACAGATAGCATAAAAACCTAATAGGAAAACCTTGTCAGCAGAACTCCACCATGACTAAAAGAACCAAAGCAAAGATTAAAAAGCCTAACAGTGCCTATCAATTTGTACCAGCGCAAAGCATCACCTTAATGCTGTTTGAGAAGAACCTTCACGGTGCCTTTTTGGATGCTTCAGGCATTCAAAAAACCGGAACAGGACTGAAAACTTTCCAGGATACACGTGCGGGAGAGGAGCTACGACTGCACCCATGCTGGGCAGGTTGCCTCAGTCAGTAGCACCCAGGTCTCAGCATCCAGCTTTGTTTTAAACAAGCATGAGCCTTCCCTTAGCAAAGCTGCAATCCTTCTGCCCATCTTTGCTCTGCCTCCCTTGTCCAGCAGTGCTGGAGAAATTATTATTATTTTTTTTTATTTTAACCTAAGGTGCTAAAAGCTGAGCCCAAGGGAAGTCAAAGCTGAACCCTTGGGAATTAGAAGATTTCAAAGTTGCAGAGTGAACAGTAAGGACAGCAGGCCTTTTTTTTTTTTTTTTTCCCTCCATCCCCATTTCAAGGACATAAAAACTACTTGCAAATACAACATAAATTGAAGGAGCAAGTTGAAGAGCAAACAGCTAAACAAAATGCACTCAAAATCAAAATGCTTCACTTTTGACATTTTTAAAGTGGAATTGGTTGACTTTGTATTTTGAAATGAACTTTTAAGCCCTAAAAAATGCCCCCCAAAACAGTTTTTCACTGGATTAATAAAATGAAAACAAACAGCAGAGCTTAAACCTTTCACTGAGCCTAAAATGAAATGTTTTGATTTTTTCATTTTGCTGAAAAGTTGAACAAACATCCATTTCAGATCAAACCATTTTTAATGTTATTTTTGTTCCGTACGACCAGTGAACCACAAAATCAATTATTTGTACAGCTCCAGTGACCAGTAGATTAAAATCAATGAAACAGAGAGACAGCAAAAAGAGTTAATGAGGAGTGGAGAGATAGGAGAAGAAGAATGGACTGAAAAAACGGTGGAAGCCGCTCTAATAGATCTTGTCTCTGACAAAACTTAGTATGCATTTTCACAATCACCTTAATACAACTTTAATCCACGTTGCTGCTGAAAACAGCAGTCTCACCAGTCCCTCGAGCCCCTTCCTGCCTCCAGCCACACAGTCCTGTCCTTTTGCTATCATCTGACCACACAATGAATGAGACTGGAAAAGTGATCTAGCTGAAAATTTACCTTTTTCTTACTTTTTTTTTTCCACCTCTTTTTTCTTGCCAGGTTAGTTTTCTGCCAGATCAGTTCCACAGATGTGGAAATCACAAGCTTGCATGAAACCAGCCTGGGAGGTCTGGTGAGGAAAGGCAAAACTTCTGTAATAGAAGCTGCTAAAAGCAGTCATAGGAATCCTGCAGTTTCTAGCCAGATTGTCCCCAAATCCAGTGCCTGAATGCAGGACTTGCATTCTGCTTTTGCTTAAACCTAAATAAAAACTCATAACGCTCCAAGCCAGGTACCCAGGGCAAGCAGCCTTATAAATCCTGGTGCTGTGTATGCAGGTCCTGGGGCAGTGGGCAATGCTCGGTATTCCAGGAGATTCTCCAGCCAATAAATTGGTGAATTTTCCTTGAAGTCAACAGCTTCACATATTTATGTCATGGAGAATCTGGCTCATTGTTTTTAATTTGCGGTGCCGTAAAACTTTGAAGGTTCTGGGGGTCAGTTTTGTGAGACCAAATTTTTTCCCTCCTTGTTGTATTTTCCTTTCCTCTAAGGGAAAATCTAAGCAGCACAACAGCGTATGCATTTCTAAGTCTATCGTAGCCTGTGCTCTGTGCGCAGCAAAGATCTTCGTGATAATTCTGCTCCTGTTTGCTGAGGGAGTGACACATTTAGAGAGCACGTAGCTGCTCAGATATGTGGGTTTTCTAGGACTAAATAAAATCTGTAGCGTGGCTGGATGCATTCAGCAGCGCAAATCCCTTTACGAGCACCCAGTTTAGTGTCCACTCTGAATTGGAGAAACCGCGAAGTCACAGAAATGTTGGTTAGATGGGACCTGGGGGTCTCTAATCTGACAATCATCAGCTCCTGAGCATGTCAGCTGTGGCTTTGTCCAGCCAAGCCTTGAAAACCACCGAGGATGGAGATACTCCTCACCTTTCCACTGACCTGTCCCAGACCTGCACCACACTCCTGATAAAACAATTTTTTGAGGGAAAAAAAAAAAGAAAATCAGCTTTTTTTTCCCCCCCGGGCACCATCCCAACCGATTTATAGCTAGCTTGTGCAGCCAGTTAATCACAACCTTTCCTGTCTCAGGAGCTGTATTTCGTTTTTATATATCCAGGGACCTTACTATAACGAGCGTACGTAAGCAATCAGTTTTGTTCTGTCACTCTGCAGGAGGAGGGATGGGGCAGGCCTGGCTGGTTTGTTGTCACATCCCCCACTAAGTTTTGAATTTGTTGGTGCATTTTAACCAGGCTTGGCAGCTGTCTCAGAAGTATTCTGTATTTGCAGGTTTCATGAAATTAGGCAGCCTCTAAATGGTCCCACTGCAAGAGAAGTTGCAAGGCGAGCAGATCTCCTTTTTATACCCCAGGGTTTCCCATCTCTCTTACACAGAGAGCTAGATTTCCCTGTCCCTACTGTCATTGCAGAAAATGGAATTAAACTCCCACACACAGAAAATCCACATTTCTTCTTGTACATGCACATTCCCCTCCCAGCCCTGTGTGATCATCCACTTTATACTGCTGTTGTCCCTTACGTCCAAACACCTTGCAGCATTTAATTAAGTCTGCCCAGCAACCCAGAGCAGACAAATGCTGCCATCTCCTAGTCTTGGAGGGGGAGTGAGGAGGGAATGGAGCACAGAGAAGGGAGCTTACCCACAGCCACACCATGAGCCTGGGGCAGAAATACAGAGGCTGCCTGCATTACCTTGCCGCCCATCTAACGGTGGGTCCCTCTTTCCAGGGAGGAGTGTCTTGTCCCTGCCTGGCTGTAGGAAGGGCAGCCTGTCCACCCGGCTGGATGAGGCCATCTCACCACTTCCCTCTTTGCCTCCACCATCTCACTTCCAACACTGAACAACAAAGCCTCAATTTTTCTAGATAAAATTTGTTTTCCTAAAACTTGCTGACACTGAGCAGCGTTGTTAGTGAAATGCCTGTGTGTCAGTGCTTCTGACTGGGTATTTGCATAGTGTATTCAAGTGCCCAGTCTACTGTTTCTTTTGCTTTGCCTTATAGCTAAATAATCAGTTTCTGGCTAAAAAAACCATAAGGGCAACGTGACAATATACTTCGGAGAAGTGGACTGAAGCTGTTAACTCCTGTCTTGTGGTGGCAGAACATTTTCTGGTCTGAGCAGAGCCCTAGTCCCAAGGCCAAGCTGAGCTTCATCTGTTTTCCAAGCCTTCATGCAGTACCTAGTACCCAAGGCTCTCATGACTAGGAACAACAAGGATAGTGATAATGAATATTCAGACATCCCACAAACCACTCTCAGCATCTGCCATCCTATCTTCATTAGCATCAGAGTGCACAGATAATGATCAAAGCAGCATTTTCCTGCCAGAGGCCCCCCTAAACCAGCCTTATTAGCATGAATCGATGCTGATTAATGTGCTTACTTAATGCAATTGTATCTACCCCTACTGTTCACCGATTTAATATAAAACAATTCCCCCTTTGCTTGCCTTCCTCCTAATATCACATGCAAGGTGCAAACCTTGACTGAGGGTACCAGGAAATTCAGTGGTCTGAGTTCTGTGAGAAAGAGACCTAAAACCTACTAAAACGAAATATGCAGAAGGAGGGAGTGAGACTTTTAGGCTGCAACAGCAAACTGCCTTTCCAGGCTAGGACAGTGGATCCTGATCCAGGCATCCTATGAAAAGATATCAGCAGCTATGCCGTTCTACAGCAGTTCTGCTTAGGCAGTGTATAAAATAGCTTTGCTAACTAAAACAGCTCTCTGCTTGCTGCTGACAGACTCCTGGACTTCAGCTGCAATGGAAGGAGGAGTGTTGCCTGTTTTAGTTTTGCTTCGCTTTTAACATCACCTGCAAAAACGAGAACGTGCTGCATTTTGCCTTATGCTGCTGCGTAGCAGTGACAGTGGTTTTATCTCTGTGGGTTTTCAATGTAGATGACACGGTCCTAACGCGCTGTGTCCATGCTCCCACACAGCAAGAAACTGGGGAAATCACCACTAAACAGGTGACAGCATTTCAGTTAGGGAAGGGTGAGGTCCTCTCGCCTGATTTCACTCCAAATCCTTGGCTGCTGTGGGTGGTTTGAGGTCTGCTGCCTTAGGAGAGGAGCAGTGGCCAGGTCAAACCTCACTCAGCAAAATAACAAGTGCCCCAAGGAACTGTCTGACCGAGGGATAGAGAACAAACCAGCCAACCAAAAAAAAGTGTGGGAAAAAAAGGAACACTGAGAGAGAAGACCATGCAAAAAATTCCCATGCTCCATATCAGCTGCTTTTCTAAGGAAAGGAGCAATATCCTTAATGTAGAATATGTGCCTCCCTTGGGCTAGTCTAGTGCAAAGAGCAATCGAGAGACATCATTTGGGAGGAAAGAGGCTTCTATGTTGGAATTAAACAGTTGACAAAATCCCAACAGCTTTACAGATTCTCGAAGTCAATTTAAGAAGCCCACAAAATGAGATTTTACCCCTGTGGGTTTCAGTAAAACGATACGTTCTGGAGGGTGTGTGTGCTCAGAGTCCAGCTCTTAACTCCTAAAATTGGCTGTGGCTCCACAAATTCACCATAGCTAGACTGTTTTTGATACTCCTTTAAAAACGCGTGGGCCCAATTTTTAAATGACCAGTTCTGTCAACAGAGCCTAATACTAAAAACAAACAATCCTCCAGCATCTAGCCAGCCTCCTACCTAATGGCTCCATCTGCTCTGCTGAAGCACATGAGGTTTTCCTCTCCTCCTCAGCTGACCCTAGTGGGAGCAAAAGTTAGTCCCCGAGAGCATGTTTCCAAAGCGCTCAGCTCCCAGTGGCTCAAACCATGACACACATGGCTGGATCTCCCCAAGTCCTCAGCTCCCTCTCTCAGCTTAGAACGTGGTGTTTGGCCGTGAGATGCATCCCTTAGGTGCCCTTGCAGATTTCTCATGTCTCTCTAAACTCCCTCCCTAACCACTTCTGCTGGACTTCTTCTCATCTCTGGTTTCTTTTGAGAGTGATGACTTCGCTAGCATTGTGACCACCTGCAAGACCATTCTCCGATGCCTCCCACACATGCAGAATGCTGCTGCCCATTTTCTCCTATAGTGGAAGAACTACACACAAGTGTTTTTCATAAGTGCTCTGGCAATATCTAGCAGAAATGGAGCAAAACATATCCCTTTCTGCTTCCCATATATAAAGTTCATCCGGAGCTGAGATAAGCCTTCAAATTCATACTGGTCTCCTACAAATTGAATGGGAATTTTTTCCTCAGGCCATAGCAGATGAAACTGGAAATCAGAGGCTTCACATGCAAACAATATTTTAGTTCCTTTATAAAAGTGGGAACAGCAAAGCCATGGTGCAGGCTGCCTACCCTGGGTGTGAATTCTCCATCACGGGAAACCTTTCAGGAGAGGTCGCCTGCAAACCTCTGTCAGATGTGACACAGGTATGTCGGAGTCTGCCTTGAGGAAGACGCATGGATTAAATGACCTCTCAAGGTCCTTCCAGATCCGTTTCTCCATGATTCTTAGAGACAGGATCTCAGGCTTGATGGATCTCTGGCCTGACCTACAGTGACAGTTCTTAGATGTGTCTGAACACATAACATTGCTTGCTTTTCTCTCCCACTACAGGCCCTGTAGACTGCTGTGGTGGCATTCAGGGCTGAATAGCTCTTTAGCAAAGGGCAGAGCCACCGCCAGGGGCTTTGCATGGGGCAGAGGTTTGCAGTCTCAATCAGAGTGTATGTCACCAGGCAGGGCCGGAAGAGAGCTGGGCACATCCCCAAACCGAAAGAAAATCTGTTTGAAAAAGATGTTTTATCTGCTCTTCTGTGCAAACAAACACACCCTTACTGGAAGTATGGCAGCATAATACCTAATTTTGGGGGCTGTCTTCCTCCTGAGCTGTTTTGAATGAAGAGGACAAGCCAGGGCAGTATTTTCCACCCATGCTAACCTGCCCTTGCTCTGCGGGCTGCTGCTAGGGGAGGGGATGCTGCACTCCCCTGGGCCTGACAGGACAGGCACAACTCATTTTTCTTCCCCGCACAGAGACGATGTCTTGTGCGTCCCTATTACTCTGCAAGTGCTTTTGGCTCTCTGCCCATGGGAGAACACTGCCTGCACACACGTGGCTTCCCTGCTCCCCCCATCCCCCAGCCAGCGTGTATGTGCATCTGCGTGCGAGATGTCAGGAGGCTTTTCACCAGTGCTCTCCTGCCTACTGGCTTGCATGGTTGCATTCGCAAGTGTCTTCCTGACACACAACAGGACTATATAATTATGTAAATGTGCACATGTCTGTGAGAGTTTCGCAGCCTCTTTGGGTTTTTGCGCAAATCTCACGACACTTGCTGGCTTTTTCCCCTTCACTCCAAAGCGCCTGCTGCTCTAATAGGAGGCTCAGCTGAGCACCCCAGCTTTTCATGTTAAAACGAAAAAGGAAAGTGTGTTTCTAGATATCACAGCTGGCACGAAGAGCTTGAAACAGGCAACAACAAAGGCTTTGCAACCTACAAGACACGGGAAAATCCAAATTCTGCCTGTTCTCTGTAGTTTTTTTAACTGGAAGACTTTTAAACCAAGATCACAGTTTTGGGAGCAAGTCTGACTCATACATGGAGATAATCTGCAAAGGTCTGTGGCAGGCAGTACACAGCTAAAGCTCATGCACAGTAGTGTGAAAACTGCTCTACTGATGTGTGCCGTGACACCTTTACGTCTGGTCTTGCCCCTGTGAACCTTGACCTGTTGGCAGTTCACACGTATGAGTTTGGTACAGAGGCTTGGTCTGCCTATAGGTATATTGATTTTAAAAAACATGCCTGTGAACCTCCCTGTGAACTTATCTGCCACCACAAATCAAGTACACCCACGCCCTTGATCCCTTTTTATCTCAGTCTGTGTTGCTCACATTGCCATGGTACCGCAGGACCTTCATCTCACTATCACAGCATCCCAGCCGAGCCTTTGAAGCAGTTTGCATCACCAGCTGAGGACCATGAAGAACCAAAGAAGCCTTTCCAGGTGGAACAGGGACAGTGATGCGTTTCCCATTGACTAAGAGCCTCGAGCCCACGGGAACCAGCTGAGTTCCCACCACCTTAGAACCTACCCGAGCTACAAGTGTTGAAGGAAACCGACATACCTGTATATTTTATATCTGGTTGTAAATCCTTGACGATGTCTTTCCACAAAGGATAAGTAGCTCCGTGAGTGGTGGAAAGGCCCCCTGTCTGAAATAAGCCAATCAAATTCCTT
Source organism: Apaloderma vittatum (assembly GCF_000703405.1). Lineage (NCBI taxonomy): Eukaryota > Metazoa > Chordata > Aves > Trogoniformes > Trogonidae > Apaloderma > Apaloderma vittatum. Next base: position 291,316 of record NW_009721182.1, read on the forward strand.
GGAGACATGTTGGTTGGTAGCAGCTGGGTCCTGGTGGGAGGGCTGTACTAGTATATGGTCCCATATAAACAGGAGGTAGAGGAACTCAACAAGCCTCCAGTTCATGCTTTTCTGTCTGCCTTTTTCCTCTCATTCTTGCTCCATTCTGTGGAGTCCTGTTGAAAAAGAGAGGGAAGAGGAGGAAGGAAAGAGAGAGAGAAAAATGGAGGGGAGGAGAGGGAGGAGGGAGAGAAAGAGTTTAAAAATGGGAATTGCTTTGATCCTTTGACAACTGTTTCTCAGGGTGAAAATAGACATGAAAAAATCAAGTTTTAAAAGACTTCAGTCCACCTGTGTTACAGCTTAGAGTATTTGGCAGTGTTTTATTCACGTACCTAAGTGGTGCCTGTAACCTCCTGAGCATGTATCACCTTTGAAATAACCAGGTCCTGACCTGAGACATCTTCACCACAGCTTTTCCATCACTTGCCTCATGAAGTTCTCCTCAGTGCCACAAAGGCCAGTGAAGGCTGGGCACACAAGGTGGCTGCACCCTAGGCTACAATTACCCCTTTATTGTCCCTTTAATGCTGTGCCAGAGAAACGTGTCTTCTGCTTTCATGTCTCTCTGACGATCTGTAATCCATACTCCATGCAACCTGAGCAATCTATAAAGACCCTGCTCTTACTTTAAAGTGTTGCCAAAAAAGAAATAAAAAAAAATAATTACCCAGGCTTCAGTGACAAGCACACGCAGACACACACACACACACACAACTATGAAATCCTGCCAAACTCTGAAAGATAAAAATCACCTCAACCTGCTTTCCTGCCTGCATGTTTGGGGGGGTTGTGTCTGGTGGAGGGGGGACAGGGTCTGTTGCTATTTTGATTACAGTAGGACCTCGAGGCTCTTCCCAAGATCAAGGCTTTGCAGGGTGACTAGCAAACATGCATATTCAGTGTGGGAGATTTACTAGGGAGCTTAAGGGAATGCTTCACACCACCTGGTGCAGGGCACACTGTTTGCTCACATGATGGGAGAGCAGCTGTCCTGCTGCACCCCCCGTCAAACGGTGGCTGCGGACAGCCCTGCTATGAGCCAGCTTCTCTCCCCAATGTTTAAGGACTAAATAGTCAAGACATATGATGAGTGGGAAGGGAAACAGAGGGGTGAAACGCATTGCCAAAGGTTACGCAGCAAGCCCCAAATACAGCTGGAAGAGAGCCCTCGCCTCCTGACTCCCATTTCCAGCGTTCCAGCCATTAGATCATCCCCCTCCTGCCCAGTCGTGCTGTTGGCACGATGCCGCGCTCCGAAAGAAGCCGTGGGCTCCGTTGGTGGAAGGTGTCGGCGTGCTGAGCTGGCACCCTGTGGCACCCAGCGTGGATCCCCTCCCCTTCTGCTTCCTAACTGTGACACGGCTGCGACGGCAGCCCAACGTGTTGGGTTGTGCTCCTCGTCACTGGGAGCTGCTGATGCTGCTCTGAAAAAGTCCACCCTGTGCGCAAGACGTGTTCCTCCTCCTGTCCATCTGGCTGCCTTGCTGGGTTTTGTGGAGGATGTGCCAGCACAGTGGACACGTCTGAGCAGGCAGAGGGATCTTAAGGCTGCATCTCCTACTCTGGGAGCACAAACCTGGCCAAAAGTCGTCCTGAGGACAGGGGATACCGAACCATTTCTGCAGAATATATATAGTGCAGAGAGACTGTAGCTACTCTTAGAAGCCAGAGAAATTAAGCCAGAGAATTTAAGCTATGCAGACCTCTGCTACAGTGAGATTTAGTGTCAAGCTTATTTATGCATCTCCAGAAACACTTCTGGTTTTGAGTCTACCATAAGCACTCTTAAAGTTTGCAATTCCCAGCAAGAAAAGGTTTTTCTAAGAGTGTAGGAGAGGTCAAACTGAGGTGTACTAGAGGTGCCACACACCTTTGCATCACTGCGTGCCAACGTGGGACCTTGGCTGGTGTGAGCAGCGCCACACAGACCCCAGGGCATCAGCATTTGTGGTCGGAGTGGATGTCTCCTCTGCTCCAGGAACTTTCACAGGGAGCACGGCAAGGCTGCAGCCCGTGGCAGCGAGTGCGCACGTCTCCTGCGCGGGTGGATTGAACCCGGGAGTGTGACGGGGAGCACAAGCGCCGAGTGTGTGTGCGCGCCGGAGCGAGTGGGAGTGTGCACGTGTGCACAGCATGTGCTCGTGGGGCTGCAGGGAGCTCAGCAGCACTTAGCAAAACGGAGTTGTGTAAGTCTGGTTAAAAATGACAGTCAGCTGTTGCATTACATGGAGAAATGAAAAAAAAAAAGAAGTATGGGAAAGTCAACGAATGTTCACTTTTTCTGTTGGGCTCATATGAGCTTCTTTCCAATTGCAGATAGAATATTACTGTTATTAAACCTAATGGTACCCATAGCTCCTGACTGAGGAGGTTGTTCCTGTTCTGGAGGTGTGTATTTAATACTTGCCTTCACCACTAACTCCTGCTTCACCCATAAATGTGGCAGTTCTCAGTGCTTTAGTCCCTCGCCTCTCAGAAAAGATTGGTTCTACTTTACCTTACAAAACAGGGGTTTGGGGAATTTCCAGCCCTACATTGAAGGGAACAGAGCGTATTCCAAGTGGGCTACAGCACACCCGTTTCCACTCACAGTGGCCACGAACCCAGGGTGATTACTGGTAAATGCTCCCAGCTACCTCCCACCCTCAGCATTTCCAAATTCCAGCTCAGGAGTTCGTTTCTCCTACTTCTCCATCCAGGCTATTTCTCTGCCTCGCTGCTCTTTGCAGCTCTAAGAGCGCTGTCCCATCACAGCAAGCAGCTGCAAACTCTGCAGATTTGCCATCAGACAGGTATGCAGATTTGCTGCTGATAACAATCAGTTGTTCCTTGCACACTGTCCAAACGCTTGGTTGTCTGTTCATTAAACTCATCCATAACTACTTCCTCCATCAGCCAGCCTGGGTCAGTTTTCCTTTAAACATTTCACTTTCTATTGAATTTCTATTGCAAAGAGAGGAAAGGAGCTTTTATATATTGAAGAGAAGCAATAGCTCACCTCCAGCTCCCAGCACAGTGCGAGTGAAAACCAAAATATGAGAAGAGCCAAGTGAAATAGGTTTCAGCAAAATCCCAGCGTGTCTGCCTACATGCGAGCATCATACATTGGGGAAATATCAGCTTATAAAAGAGAGGAGATATTCACTAATTCCCCCCATGCACCTCTTCGTCCTTCCTTCCTTTCCCTCTTAGGTCAAAGTTAGGTTGAGTACAGTTGTGATGGCTCTTAACCAGGGGTTAAGACGTGGGAAGAACGTGCCTTGAGTTCACTGGAAGAAACAGACACATCTCCTGTCTGGAAGCTGGTTGTGTCAGTGCTCAGAGCAGGGAATGGTGCCCGAGGCAACAGCGGATGGTGGAGTGCAACTGGGTCTAGACAACTATCAGACCATCAACTTTAATTTTTTAGTAGTATCTTTTTCCCCCCTGTAGCTGCTGTAGAGATGTTGTTTTGCATCAAAGATTAATATACACCACGGGACTGATCCCCATAGAAGCTATAAAGTTTGCCGAAGTGAGATTATTTTTCGTCTAAGGCAATATTGCGAGACGCATTCAATCTAACTCCTAACAAGTTTGAAGCTGAAATAAATTTGTTAGGTGTTTTTACGGAGCTCCACTCATGTAAAATACATTCTAGCGATTTTGCAAAAGGGACAAGGAAACAAGGGGCAGGGGGGTGATGTCTTCAAGCATATAGCCCTTGGGTAGGAGACTCAAGACTAAGTAAAAGCTAAATCTGGCACAGAAACAACCTCTGCACAGAAGGTGGGGCTTGGGGAAGTCAGACAGGGGTTTTGATGCAGGAATCCAGCATTCTGCTCAGTTCTTCCCCATAGCCCTCTATGATTTTGGGCAGTGCCCTTATATGCTTTTTTCTTTTTTTGCTTCAATTTCCAATTGTCAGCATGGAGACACATTTGTTTGACTGCTTGGACCATGAATTTGTTGGAGAGGCCATCATCCTGATATAGAACCTGGCAAAACGCAGTGCTGCTGCCCACATGGCTCACTCGGGGTTCCTGTCCTATGAGCAGTGAATGTCAACCACCTGAAAGTGTAAGCAAGCTTTGTAATGCAGCAGTTAAAAATAAAAATAAAAATCCAAGCTACAAAGCCCGTTTCCACTCAGGAGCACTACAGAGCAACGCAGTGATCTGGGTCCTTCATGTCAACAAACATGATCATAGAATTGTCATGTCTATTAATAAACACGAGTGGCGGGTGAGCCACACAGGCTGGAGATCACAGTAAATAAGTAGTGGGAGAAGAAAATGTTAGATGTGCTGATTCTGAATCAGGATACAACTGGGTTCCAGCATCATCCATCATGAAGGCACATCCAGCAGTGCAAATGGAGATTTCTCCTGCAAACCATTTGGGTTGGTTAGGCGGTTTAAGATGGCCTTATTCTAATCTGAATTCAGCCTGGAACACTAAATGTTCCTTGTCTTACGAGTCTTCAAGATTCTTTGTGGAAAAATAGGCAGGTACTTTCTCTAAAGTGCAAGTTGTATTTGAATGTACACTTAATTTCATCGTGATTGATATCTGCATGTTAATTATATTCTATTTTAGGCAATACCTTTGCTGTCACAAGGCAGTGCCTTTTATCCAAGGAGTTCAAATTGAATTAGAAACATTAATTAAAGCTCTCAGCACTCTAGTAAGGCAGACAAGTGCTGTTACTCCCATTGTTTCTTGAAATAAGAAGAAAGGAATAAAGCTGGGTGTCTACTTAGCCACTTAAAAGGTAATTTTTATACAGTGGGATAGCTCAGAATGATAGACTTGGCACAAAATGATATAGCAAGATCTGTTTCATATGAGGGAGGCTGTGTAGCCCCAGATCACTGCTATAAATGAGAAGGCAGAATGCAGGAGCTCTGACTCTCTGTCGCTTGCTGTGAACATTCCACTACTCCTCTGCCTCCTGGGATTTTCCACCTTTCTTCTAACCTCTGCACCTCTCATTTATCCCTTCTGTTAGATTCAAATTGATCTTGCACACGTCCCTTCTGTTTTCTCAGGCTCGTTGTTGTAAACTATTTCCATCAGAAATGCAGACTCAGGAAAGGGAAATTACTGAATGCATTATTTGCAGTAAAGAAATAAGTCCCCTATCTCTTTAAGCTTCATGCACCAATAATTCTTTCTTGTGTCCCACATTTGGTTCTTGGCAGGTTGAGAGAGGTTTCTGCCTGCTGCCATTTACCAGAGGGAAGAGGCTAACAATTGCTATTTGTATCTGAAATGCTTCTGTTCTGCAGCAGCTTCACACACTGCTTTAGGATGCTGATAAATTAGTAAAAGACTGAAGTGTCAAGGGAGAGATGAAACAGCTTATGTTAGTTTAGAGCTCGACCCTGTAAAGTGACGAACGTCTGACCTTATTTCACCAAACAGCTTAAGTGTATCCTTAATTTTAAGTATGGGGGACACTGCTAAATGTGATTCAGCTATCCCTGCTTCAAGTTAACTGTACACTCACATTCCTGCCAGACAGGTAACTACTGCCCTACACCTCTAGGATTTAACTCGTGTTAGGTCACTGCGTGCAGCTGGAGCAATAACATTTATGTCCTGCACCTAATTCAGAGATAGCCCGTGAAAGTGCTGGAAGGCAGTTACCACCCATGGGGCAGCTTTAGCTGTTCTTTGGAAATGCTGGCCAGTGATCCGACCAAGCTGAGGACATATTTTCTGTGTCAGGGCCAGGGGAAAACAGGGAACGTGGATGAAACGGGCTGGGGAAGACAATCTGTTGGGGTTCTTTAGGTCCTATGAACTTCTGCGGATAAACCTGAGCTCTGGGAAAACATAATTTGGCCACTTCTCACCTCGATGCCTTTATAGCTCAAACTACAGATACTGATACCTGACTGGAGCCAGTCATGGAGCTGCAATTCAGCAGTGGCTTTGACTTTGAGGGTGACTGTGACATGCCACATTGTAAAATCCCAAATGACTGTAAAGCTATTTCTTTACAGAAATGGGATTTCTTCATTTCAGGCCATGATGGGTGAATCCCTCCCCAAGCCTTGGTGATTCTGTACTGCTCAGTGTCTAAATTTGCACTTAATCTTTAACCATTTCAATTTAAAAGATGCATAAGTGATTAGACCTTGAGGGATATTATTCAGCTGACATGTTTTGGGGTGAGGGGAAGCAAGGAGAAAGTATGAGAAACACATCTCCAAAAATACAAACACAGTTCACGAATTCACTTCACTTTGCCAAATTGTTCATGCTGAAAAAAATAATGATTGGGAGATGTCAGTGCTTTTGGTTTTGAGAGCACCATGGGGAAACACTTTCAAATCTCCATTTGAACCTACTAGAGCTTTTTCCTTTTCTCCTTTTGATTTGTCTTTCCAGTCTTTTAAGAGAGAACAGGGATAAAAATATTTCTTTTGACCCCAAATGACTTAAGAGGAGAAAAGGGTTGTTTTTTTTTCTTTTCAGTTTGTCAACACTTTGCTTACAACTTGTCAGAATATTCAGTGAACCAAAACCACCCCACAAATCCTTCGGTATTAATGCAGTTCAGCCAGCAGCCTAAAGGGAGCAGGTTTTGTGCAGAAACTCTAATTACTCCCTGCGTATAGTGAGGCGAGAATCACACTGGTAACAACTAGGTACCTGTTTTCAGCTCGTTTGTCCCCACACTTCAGCTAATTATAAACTACTGGTGTTATTATGATAAAGATGAGAGGAGGCTTGAAAGCGAAGAACCGTGGCAGGCATGCAACCTCCGTCAAGACACAACATCAGGTGGTGCTTAAACTCCATTACTCCTCATCCTAAATCTGATTGCCAAGGTGCCAAAGCCACTGCTCTGAAATCCATGATCCACAGACACTTGGTCCTAGGGCTGTGCTTAGAAAGGGGATCCATCTAACAGCGCTCAGTAGATCAGGAACTGAATTTAGAGGGATTCCTGCATGCACACACGGATATGTGGTTAAGTGTTGCATAAACACAAGGATGCTCAGAAGGCTGGAGCACCTCTCGTATGAAGACAGACTGAGAGAGTTGGGGCTGTTCAGTCTGCAGAAAAGAAGGCTCCGAGGAGACTGGGGGCTTTCCAGTATCTCCAGGGGGCTACAAGAAAGCTGCTGAGGGGCTTTTGAGGATGTCGGGTAGTGGTAGGACTAGGGGGAATGGATTGAAGCCAGAGATGGGTCAGTTCAGATTGGACATTGGGAAGAAGTTCTTCCCTGTGAGGGTGGTGAGACCCTGGTACAGGTTGCCCAGAGAGGGGCTGGAAGCCCCATCCCTGGGAGTTTTTAAGGCCAGGCTGGACGGGGCTCTGGGCAGCCTGATCTAGTGGGGAATGTCCCTGCCCATGGCAGTGAGGTTGGAACTAGATGATCTTTAAGGTCCCTTCCAACCCTGACAATTCTATGACTCTATGATTTTGAAGACAGTCCTGCTGA